>NW_018406995.1:6130-86713 GCF_002113885.1 Mizuhopecten yessoensis | reverse complement strand
AATATATAGCCTCAACTCCAACACAAATTACAGGTACAATGTAAGATCACATATAGCCCTAACTCTAACACAAATCACAGGTATAATGTAAGTTAATATATAGCCTCAACTCCAACACAAATCACAGGTACAATGCAAGGTAACATATAGCCTTAACTCTAAACACAAATCACAGGCACAATGTAAGGTAACATATAGCCCTAACCCTAACACAAATCACAGGTACAATGCAAGGTAATATATAGCCTCAACTCCAACACAAATCACAGGTACAATGCAAGGTAATATATAGCCTCAACTCCAACACAAATCACAGGTACAATGTAAGGTAACATATAGCCTTCACTCTAACACAAATCACAGGTACAATGTAAGGTAACATATAGCTCTAACTCTAACACAAATCACAGGTACAATGCAAGGTAACATATAACCGTAACTCTAACACAAATCACAGGTATAATGCAAGGTAACATATAGCCCTAACTGTAAACACAAATCACAGGTACAATGTAAGGTAATATATAGCCTCAACTCCAACACAAATTACAGGTACAATGTAAGGTAACATATAGCCTTAACTCTAACACAAATCACAGGCATAATGTAAGGTAACATATAGCCCTAACTCTAAACACAAATCACAGGTACAATGCAAGGTAATATATAGCCTCAACTCCAACACAAATCACAGGTATAATGCTTAAGGTAGCATGTAACATTACCTTTTTTCACAAATCACTTATTCGCAAGGAAGAATATAACCATAACTCTAATACAAAATCACAGTTGGGAGGTAGCACATAATCTCAACTTCAGCTCAAATCAAAAGTGCAGGATGTAAGTTAGTGTCTGTCCCACCAGGTTTGCGGTTAAATGCATTCATTAACTTTGTCATTGTTTCTTTCTCCAAAGTTCTGCATTTCATAAAAATTCAAAACAAATTGGCAACACACTTTGTGTAGTTTTGATTAATACATGATAGGTTATACTGGTCACTTTATTAATGTAAAGTATCATGTTAATAAACGTGTAAATCTAATTACGTTTAATATAAAATCCTTTCATCTTGACGCAGAACAACGTTAAGTATTGGGACCTGGTTTGCATTCAGGGACAAGTGCATTGTCGCAGAACGATGAATATAACTCTTACAAGTGTATCACATTTTTAGGCAGCTGGTTATTTTTTATCATTTATCTTGTATTAACTTGGTAATATCCATATATCTCCATAATAAACAAAATTATCATATACAATAGTTCACGAAGATCCGAAAGTTTAAGATATGAACAACATGTCGTAATTGCACTATGTCTAAAATATAACGTATGTATACACATGGCCGAACGCCTGCCTTAACCGGACGACCGTGATTTCAAATTCTACACAAAATACTTTATTCATCAGCTTACCTGTAGGTGACGAACATGCCACACACAAACCTGTTGTGGCCTACCTGTCAACTGACAAACTAAAGTCACTTAATGCATAAAATTTACCGGTACTTCTCTTAATATTGAAGTTCGTAAATCATGCGGTTTTATGCACCTTCCTTTTTGTTTCTACAGCAGTTAAGATCAATTTGAATTTCCGCATTTTTGTCCTTATAAATTACCCGATGAGACATAGAACGGAGAAACGTCTGCGTGATACAACGTATCTCGTTTTTGACATTCTGTAGCTTTTACCAATTTGTAACACTTATGTTCGTTATATAAAAATACAAGGTTCTGGACACTAGTCCTTTTGGTGGATATTTTTATTCTCCGTCATTAGAGAGTAATGTCCCCACTTCTGTTCAGAGAAAGTTTTTTTTTTTACTCGCCTCCATTAGACGGCAACATCCACATTTTCGGTCAGGGAAGGATATTTCTGTCTTACCCTAGAGGAAAGACGTAAAAAGTCCCCTGTCATTACCATTGTGCATTTGTATGAAGTCACATCAACAATAGCAGATCGTGAAAGATAACTACGATTTACTGGAAATATGAATTCAACGTTTCTATTTTATGAAATTTTCTTTTGTATTTGCTGCGGGAGAAAAATAAGCATTCCCCGCTTTAGGTTTCGCTATTATTTACACTCTGCATGTATCTTTAAAGTTTGATGTCGGTTCAGGTTCATTGAGTCCTCGAAAAGATGTAGTTGTACACCTAAATGTCAACCCCTTCAACTCATTGTGTCATATTCGAATATCATTATTAGAAAACGGAATATATATATGTAGTGTAAGCATATTGAACTTGTACATAAGTTATTGGAAAAGGTACATTACCAGGTTGACTTAATAAAGAATAAAGCATTATGGCTGATGTCTTAGTAAATAAAGCTCACTGGATTTATAACATGTCAATATCTTTAGCGACCAAAGTGAATGCTACGAGCTTACACATTGTTTGAAGTTCATTTATAGTCCTAGGTCATGCAGGGCTTAATTTCTCTTTAGCTAGGTGTGGAGAGGCATACCGGCCTCAAAATAATTGTTGCTAAGGGAGTGTACAAAATTCCCATTGAAACGTCCGAGTCACATATTTTACTGATTATATATGTGTAAAACAATTGATATATGACTACAAACTTCATATGAGGTGTCCTTCCTTAACATTTAATGTTGTTATAAAAACAGCTAGACATTTTGTAAACATTACCGTACTTTTCAGCTTCAATGTTTATAGCATGTCTAGCGCATTCATGTAATCACAGAATGTTATCAAATGGTACATCCTCTATAGTTCATTTATCGATCAAAGTTAATAACTAATAGCTCTGTTTCCTTATTCATAATCTGTTAAAATATATAACCAGGGAACTATACTATGATTTTAGTGGTTTCGCACGGCAATATCTATCTTTCGTTTAGGTTGGACTTCCTCTCGACTGCTAGAAGAAAAGCGATTAAGCTCCGCGTATATAGATTAACTATAAATTGTATGCCATTTCTTAGAATTCAGGTGGGTCGCTAAAGAGATTGACATGGTATAAGTCCAGTGAGCTATTTTTATAAAAGGCATCAGCCTAAATGCATTATTTTCGACAACGTTAGCCTCGCTATGTACTTTTTGTATAGACAATAAACACGTTCAATATAGAAAAATTGGAACATATAAGTTTTTTATTTGAGGTCTTTGAATATTACTTATCAGGGGTTAAACATTTTAGGCGACTGCATCATCTATTAAGGGCTTGTTGAACCTTAAGTCATGGTTCAGGGTATATTAAAGGATATCTTGAATGTCAGATGTCAGTAAGCAGAATTACCTAAAGTTAATTTTAACGCACTATTAAGATACATGCATATCTATAAATTCAAATGTCAGTCCTGCCAGATATATCTGTATTGATGATGTGTTAAAATGGCTAAGTCAAAATTATGATGTCGAACTTACAAGCTAACTTCATAACTTTTAATAATTTCAAAATAGCATTTGAGCAGTTATGACATAAGCTTCAAAAATGTGATGTTTTTTAGTATTTGTCGGGTGTATTTACTACAACCAGTGATTTGTTTCTGCTTTATCACAGATCACATCGGGTTCCTGACCAAAGGGTTTGCGCGTTCTAGTCACGTCACGGCACTTTGTTGTATCTTTGAGCAAGATACTTTACTCCGCTTTTTCCAGTCTACTCAGCTGTAAGTGAGTACTACAGGGCAAGAATTGTTGAATGCTAGCTGTGATCGCCGAAATGGCAGCACCGGCTGTATGCTCCCCAAAGAGTTGAGAAATATATTGGCTGGTTGCAAAGGCCCTACAACCACGGATAATAATTTATTTTTACATGTGGCAAAGCCCTTCTATATTACTACTGAAGTACTACCAATAGCAGCTTCATCTTATGAGAGTATAACTGAAGTTGGTCTTTGCACCTCCGAGCGACTTAACAGTGTAACTACCGAACCTCTCGACTTTGATCCCGAACGCCAGCTGCCTGTCTCACGTGTCTGTGTGATCAACAAACAATTTTACGTTCTAGATATTGACATGACCTGACGGTAATAAGCGGGAAATTTGAAATTTGGAAAAGACATAAATATTTTTTTTGCGAATTCTCATTACGGAAATATAAATATAAGCAATAAACGGCATAGAATTGAGAATGAGGTCGTGATGAAGCGGTTTGTAAGAACCTCGATTTGTGTTTATCAAAAGATTATTGAAATTATATGAAATTATCTAAAACATGCTGAATTTAGGGATTCCATGCATACACATGTAACACTGCCAACAATTGTAGTTATGGATTTTTTGTAAGCATTACATCTACTTGACTTTGAGAAATAATTTCTGAAAAGTAACTATACTTGGGGGGTTTTAGGAAAAAAATGAGATTGAACAAAATATTATCAACAACAGTGTTCTGTGCGTAGGAATACACCAGGGTTATTAAAGGATTCGGACCCTGGACCCAACTGCGCTACATCTATATCAAAGGGGAAAATCAGGAGAGTGGAATTATCTAATGTTTCGTCTTGCACCGCGACTGGTATCATCAAGCGAGACGGGGTCTGCAGTCATGTTGTCAAGAGTTTCAGATAGAATATGTTATCACATGAAGTAAAGTGCTGTGTTTCCTGACATTCCTTCCGTTGTGTGTGTATGAGCCAGAAGACAATGTTTCAAAATTGTCATTTATTGTTAAACATTTGGAAAATATCTAATGAAAAATTAATTTATATTCCATTGTTTAATCGTAGCCGTGATATCTGTTGGGGTCAAGCATTTTAATTTCTTTTTTTCTCTTTTTCATTTTTCTTTACAGGAATGTTTTCTGATGATATGTTATATGGTTTTTAGCATTTATTTATCATCACAATTCAAAGTGTTATCCCCACTTACGCTCTCTGCAGCCCTGAGAAAGCCATAAGCCATAAACAAAACTTGAAGGCACTCTATGCTAATCTAGGTGTATATCAAAGAATCGGGCGGAAGCGCAACTGTAAAATTAATTGGCTTTGAAGTCGGGGGTCGCTCCTTTGTAATCTTTAAAGGACAGGTGTCAGCCTAGCGATTGGTCATTGTTCTATATGGGACCAATAAAATAGCTGTCTCCGTGCCTTCAAATCTGTCATTCCATATCCCTGTGGTGATGAGTACTTTGCATAGCCTCTTGAATACGAGGATTGTACTTTTTGTAAACTATCGACAAGATTGTCGCTTTAGATATATATAATTAAAATAATATAGAATATACAACACCATACACAACTCCGATGAAATAAACAAATCTCTTTATTCAGACAAAAAAGACTAATAGTTGGTCGCTCCATGGAATAATTAATTACAAAATTCGCTGACTGACGACGGTAAGGACTCCTCAGTACACGTCACCGACCCACCAGTCTTGCATGTGCATGTATTTGTTCCGTCTATGGAATCGAACGTTTCTTTAGGAGGATACGAGTTGCCATCATACACACACTCCTCTCCTATGTAGAAAAAACAAAATGAAAACGATTGGTAAGCGCAAATGTCGTATAAATAGAATTACCATTTCTGACCTGATCTATATCCATACCTATAACGTCTTTGCGTAATGCAGAGTTGTCTTCTCTTGGGAGCAGGTATTGATTGTTACGTCACTTGTTTGTGAGAGTAACGTCACCAATTTTTTGAGAAAACGACGTAATTTTCTCACACAAACCATTGACGTAACAATCAATTCCTGCTCCCAAGAGAAGATAACTCTGCAATACGCAAAGACGGAGTAGACATTTGAATAAACCTTTTATACAACAAACAGTTGGAAAGATTATATCGTTACTACCAGAAACATGTTTTTTACACCAAGATGTCCCATTTATATGTCCCTTTATATTTTGTTTGGTTTGGTTTAATATTGTTTAACGTCCTATCAACAGCTATGGTAGTTTAAGGACAACCTTCCCTGTGTGCATGATGCATGCGTTAGTGTATGCATGTGTGTTTTGGGAGGCTGCAATATGATTGTACTTTATTTTTAAGTAAACAGTGAAAATTATGTTAAATGAAGACTATGTTTGAAGAAATATTGAATTTTTCTTTACTAGAGGATTTAACATTTGAGGTTCTTATTTACCGCTTCAATACAACCTAGTTCGTAGGTCGTCTCAAAGCTGTTCACAGATTATTGTCTGTGGTTATAGGGCCTTTGCAGACAGCTAATATCTATCTAAACTCCCTAGGGAGCATACAGCCGCTGCTGCCATTTCGGCGCTCAGAGGTAGCATTCAACAGTTATAGCACTGCCTAACCACGTACTCAGTGACAACTGAATAGACTGGAACGAACGGAGTAAAGTATCTTGCTCATCGATTCAACACAGTGCCGGGTCGAACCCGCGACTATTCAGTCACGAGCACGGCATCCTACCACTAGACTTATGTGCCTCCTCAAACGAGTTAATGCGGATTAGCTATTTCAGCTAGTGTCAATCTGCAGTGTATGTAGGCTTATGTTCTCAACTTCAAAATCTGTAATTAAAAATCCTTTACATACCATTTTTTTTTTATCTTTAGCACTATTCAAATGCCTACTGCGGACAAGTGTCTTATCTTTTATATACGAAAAATGCATATCAGACTCGACAAGCATTACCTGATAATGTCATTACATGTACGTCCGTGATAAATGTCGACAACTGATAGTCAAACTTTTAACACTGGGTTTTAAAAGATGCAGGGAGAGTATTGACAGGACTTATGATCACCATGAAGGTCTCGCAGGGAAATTACTATTTGACATGATCTGAAGGTCGATTGTTTACTATGTTAATTGAGTGCCTTGTGGGTTTATTTTGTTGTCACCATCCACATTCTCGATGTGAGCACGTGACATTACCTCTATTCAACTTAGATTTACATGACAGGTGTCATCGATGACGCAGTCGCTTACCCATCTGGGACATCTGGTCTTATGTTCATTGTACTTTCAAGTGTTGTAAAGTAAATATATCCTTTGTTAATATTTTACCCCAGTTTTATCGATTTTGAGTTCGCTTTACGGTCTTGTCGACATTATTTTTATTCTTTTGTGTTTTTGTTCTCAACATATTTCTTTCAAAAAGTATTTATCTATATATTATTTTTTTAAATAGGCCTTAAGCGAATAAAAACATTTCCTAACGTTAACAAAGTCCTGATGATGATATCCAATTAAAATTTTTACAAGAAAACACCGTATTTTTGTGAGAAAAATAAACTATTATTATTTAAACAATGCATATGCAATGTGAGAGCTGCTTTATTAATGAGATAATGACCTGGACAGACGAGGCAGCGTTCGTCTGGGGACGATATGGGTGTATTACACGACAATTGGTCCGGGCAGCAGTTTGGGGCGAATCTGCAGTAAGAGCAGTCCCCTTTTTTAATACAGGCGAACATCACATCGGTTGCGTTAGGGACCTTTCCGTTACCACAAAACACCACACATTCTCCGTACCCTACGGCTCCTACAAAGAATAATGTCAGAGCTTAACTAGATACATGTTCGTCGACATATACAGTAAACATATATGTAAATAAAGCTGCGTTACATTGTATTAATTAAACTTTTTTATGTCATATTTTTGCCCTACCTTGATTAATTGCATATGTAAATAAATTTGTTCTGCATGTACCTTTTAATTATTTGCTCATATAAGTAAAAACCTTTCCGCTTCATTCGTTGAAAAAGACTTCCCAGAAATAACTCTAGCTATTATTTGAACAAATTATTACGATAGTCGCGAAAAAAACGCAGATACCTATTATATATATATATATATTGGAAGTCTCCTTTTCATGTTGATTCAAAAGGTCGGAATTAAAAAAGGTTCAAAAAGAAAAGAAAAGAAATTAAAATCTTGCAATATTCGTGTCTATCATTATAGTGAAACATAGTCGAAAAGCTGTAAAAAACATCTCTAAACTCATAATATCATCTATCAAAATGATTGAACATAAACGATTTAATTACAAAATTGAAGTCGATGTATTGTAATCCGTTAGATTAATTATGATAATGTGGCCGTCAAAAACTCAGATATGTGTCCCTATTTACTTTTAATCTCATAGGTCACAAATACCTTTGTACTGAGCATAAACTAATGACTGAGAATATTCGCAAGTCTCACTTGTATTCGCATAATACACATCTATACTGCAATGTCTATACAATTACATCACCTACATTACCTCGAAGGATTACTTTTCTATACAACATTCATACCATATAGTCGATACAATTATATAATACATTACCTCGACAGATAACTTATCTATACAATATCCATACAACAATGTATATACAATAATACCATCTATATAACCTCGACAGATAATCCTCCAAACAACAACCATACAGCATATTATATACAATTACACCATCTATGCTACCTCGAAAGATAACATTTCTATTCAATATCCATACAACGATGTACATGTATATACAATTATATTACTTACATAACCTCGACAGCTAGCATTTTTTTAAATGATCAATGCGGCGTTGTCTTTACAATCATAGACTTTTTTGTATGGATCTTGTATAGAGATGTAATAATACTAATTAATGCAGGTGGTATAATTGTACGTACTTTGCTGTATAAATCTGGTATAGAAATGTAGTAGGTCGAGATGATGTAGAGGATATGATTGTAAAGACATGCTGCTTTAAAAATGTTTAGAAATGTAATGGGTAAAGATGATGTAGTCCTCGACAGATAACGTTCTTAAGATAAAACTTCTTAACCCAAACCCTTTGTTTGTACATTTTCTGCCATTCCCTTCTTATATTTATAATATGACTCACCTTTAAAGCCTATGTACAACAACCATAGCACACACGTGTACATGAATATGTTCATGCTGTCCTCGTGGTATCCTGTAAAAAAGAATAGTTTGCTTTAAAGAACAGTAACACCTCGACATAGCGCCCCTTCTTTCAGTCTGTTGCGAACGTGATGCTAGACGAAGTATATGTATTATCAACACATTCATAATAAATAAACATTGTTTCATTTGTTGCTAAAAAAACCCGTACTGAGGTATATAAGACTGTTTTCAAGGAAACACAATTCTTACATGTTTCACAATCATAATTCAACACTTCGCATTGACAATATATTGAACACGACCCAATTTAAGTTATAACGACGATAGAATACCGAAAGGTGAAGGAAGCAATAATCCGAACTCAAAATCAGAGCAAATCTGAAAAAAGAAAAGCTTCACATGGAAACAGTAAAATAATTAAAGGAGAATAAGACCGATTGTTCCGGAAGTGTAACAGTTTTCTTTTTCATTGATTACCCCCGCCATGTAAACCTAAATCAAACTCAACTAATGTCACGTACTCACATTGACAACTCGGTTAGTTGCAACAAAATCACAAGATACTCTTATCAGCATATTACAAATATTCGACCTTCATATCACAAGAAAAAATAACAGATTTCCAAAAGAGGTCATGGCGGCGACAACAAGGGGAAAATCCTAAAATCACTGGATTGGAAACATTGTCGAATTTAAACGCAAATTTTAGACAGTACACTATGTTATGTATCATAGTATATGTTATATTATCAGAAAGATTATGCAAAGCTTATATCCCCACAGCAGAAAGCTCACTTATGCATATACTGTCCTTATATGAATTTATAATACAGACATTCCAAGTAAATCCCTTATCGTCTTATAATCCTTTCAAATGTCTGCAAGAACTGCTGATGTTAAATATAACTACGCACTTTGTACAACCTGAAACTAATATTCTTACTTTTATCCAACTACAATTAAATTCTGAAAGATATCACATACCTTTTTAACGGCCTTTCAATCGACTGCGCTTCTCCTCTCTTCCTCTCTCCTTTATTATATACTTCAACAAGACAATGGAAAAAGCTGCCGCATTAAAGATTTATGTAAGTTGCATGTGTGACATATAATTTCATATGACTTCGTATATCATTCGCTGTTAAGGTTTAGATGGAAGGCGCGGGTTTGCATACAAATAACAAATTGTCTGTTTATATTACGTTATCTAATCACTCGAGATTCGTAATTTATTTCGCATTAACTTTTTTGGCTGACGTTAGAGGTCATTACATTTGCACTTCTCGCTATTAGTTGTTCATGAAATGTGACGAAGGAGTTTCTTTAAAACAACTGACCTTTGTTGCAGATTTACCACGTATTGTATTCTATTTTGATGTGTACTCATTTTTTATCATCGTGGAGTTATCATTCTGTCGTTATGTTTTGACGCTGTTGTCTTTTTTTCTTTTTTTTTAACGCCATCATCGATAAAGTAATGAAGCTTGTGTTGTAGAAAAGGGTTCATGGTGACTACTTGGTATGTTCTTTCTGTTTCTGGTGACTTTTAACACATATGTAAATATAAATATATCATATCCTATAAATAAAACAAAACACGAAGACTAGTATAATCGGCTAGCGTGTTCGCCCATCTGGGGGCTCTTCAGGCTATTTAATACAAACTATTTATCGCTATTTAATACAAACTATTTATCGCTATTTAATACAAAGTGTTTATTGCTATTTAATACAAACTAGTTATCGCTATTATATCATATGTATAGGTCTCAAACGATGCTTCTTTGCCGATATATGTATTGTATGTATATCCATGTGTATATCGTAAGTCTTGTGTGTAACTCACGGGCTATGTGTTTTCACCTAGAAAAACATGCCCTCTGCGGGTTATCTGGTGAAATGAGTAACGTGACGAAAAGTTTCCAAAATGCTATTTTAAAAAATGCGGGCTAAGCGAAATCTTTTAAATCCAAAGTCTTACACATCTTCAAATATATCCAAAAACACTACAAATTACAAATACATCGCGTTTTATCACCGAGCATATGCATGCGAAAATGTTTCAAATAAACGGTACTGAGTTTCATCGTCTTTTTGTAGAACTTAGTAAGAGTCTAGGGGTCACCATGGCTGTATAAATCAGAATAGGTATCCATATATATCAAGGTTAGGTAAAGCAAGTAAAACAACACACAATTAAATCGAAAAAACAATTACTTACATCGTTACTCACTAAAAGAGACAAGGTGGGAGTCACATGCACCTGCTGTGGGAAGTGGTATTGGTATTCGTTGTGTATAATAGTTTGTTAAAAGCAGAGTGCAATCAGCAGACTGTATTCCCGTAACATGACATTTGTAGAAGTGCGAGCAATAAGCAAGAAATAACGATAAACCTCCAGTTTTGTTTGCGTCCCGTGTTGTTAATTTTCAGACACCAATGCTTCTCTAGCAGACGAAAGAAACCGACAGAATTGGTGTCGCTTCACCAACTATGAACGGGTTTATAAGCCGGTCAACTTTTATCTCTAATGGAGGAACCTGTAATGACATTGTTTCCTGTTAGTTCTACCGACTGCAAAAGAGCATGTATAAAGTAACTTGGCACAGTCAAAACGATGAACACCTCTGTGTACACGTTAATAGGTGTATAGTCATAACCATAGGTAGCAGTGTACAGTAGCGTATGGTGGCCATGGGCGATATTTTTGTACAATGAATAACCCCTGTAATATTACATGTATCAAATAAAAAAATGAAAAACTCAAATTTAGCATATACATGATGAATTGGACTATGTGGGCTTCACATTTAAAAAAAATCGAATATGGCTTGAGACTACATTTTTGGCCATTAACGAATCTGTGTCTACACAACAAAAGCAAGCTTTTCATGTAGTCTAATTTTGTACTCATCATATGTGTAAATATTGTGAAAAATCTTGTTTGACGACCTATGCTAAAACGTGAGTATCTGTGACGCAGTAGGTGATATTTAATTTAAGACAGGTTTTAAGAAAATAAATACTACTTGCGTGGGGCAAATTTTGGGCTAAAAATCTTATTTTTTTGCATTTTTTGGCGTTTTTTGATGTGGTAACCATGGTTTTCACAAGTCACAAATCTAGTGAAATCACTTTTTGCAAAAATATTCATTCTACTAAAAAAACGTATTCAAAATGAAGTTTATTCATATATATATATATATATGTAGGTGTGTTGTGCATGATATATCTGCTATCCATGTTTATCCGAGACATGCCCTTTATTTCTAGGGTCAAGCCATTTCTACTGTATTCTGCTACCATAGGCAGACTTATCAAGTCAAAACCTTATATAAATTGATACGATTGTGACTGATTCTTACTTTTAATCTCCTTTTAATTCCACATAGGTGCACAATGAACCAACCAAATTTACTTTGTAAATATGCACTGCGTTAATGTGTCGGTCGACGTCCTCAACTACTACTTATATGTGATATTTCGATAGGATCTTGAAGGTTTATTTCTAAATTACATATTGAATAAATATCACCATATGTAACTGACGTCATTATAAAGCGATATATCTGCGAATGTTTCCATTCCTCTTGCAATACGTCCGCATTGATAAATAGCACGTTAAAAGTGTGACATATTCATTACAAGTTCATTCAAAACAGGTGCTCTTATTTTTTTTCAAAAACAACTTTCCTGATTGAGAAATCAGATACTGACATAATCAAATATGATGTTGGAGTTCACATTTTCAATTTGGATCGGCATTTCGACTCTCTCATTCATCAGAAATAAATGACGATACGCCGGGGAAATGTCGCCACGGATTTATCTTAAATCTACATTAAGCTGTTGAATCTTGCTGGATGCTCAACCATTTTCATAGTTTATACGATAAAACATGGAATTATGTTACCTGTCTTAGTCTGTGGGGAAATATTTTAAAAAATTAAGTGAGTAGCTTCACAAAATCCGAATTTTACGTGTGAACCGTTTACGATTTGTATGTGTTACTGAATGAGATTCTGAAGCTAATTATAAATACACTTTCTTATCACCGCTATTTAAATATTGATACTCCCTCTTGATTTAAACAATAAATCAGTTCCTTCGTACATTTGTGAATTTATAAAACACTCAATTACATGTGAATAAATCATAACTGCACAGAGGCAGATATAAAGTACACTCCGCCCTTATCTCGAACGTTTGAACTGGGTTAATAGTTGAGCTCTAAACATAAACAAACAAACAATTACGGTAATCACCTTTTGAATAACTCTGCCCAAAATACACTTCAAACCTTTGATACTGAAAGGTGTTGTAATACTATATCATTAATCAAAACCTTACATGACATTTCTGACAGGTATATAGCCAACCTACTGTATACGTTTATTCTGATCTAAACGTATGTTAATTTATAAGTATTGTTAGCTCACTTTCATTTAAAAATAACATGTTTTATTTTATTTTATATAAATATTTAATTTTCTCGATAGAAAAAATCCTTTTAAGTCTACCACAATGACATACATATGTATCGGTTGGTGTGTCAATTGTGGTTTTGGAAATGTATTTAATCACCTCCAAAAAACAATGTGTCGATATGTGTATCATATATATCTCTGTAATTAAGTTATGATATTAGTATGCGTGATCTTATTTATAAGGAACACACATGAGAGTGCTATGTAGCTAATGAATGTGTTGGCAAAATGATCAATATCACTTTACACGTAAACAATGATACCTAGCCATATTTTTCTGGTAGTTTTGTCGGGGACTTCGTGTAGACCCTCGTTACGTGCATATTTCGTGTCATCGATTTTAAGTTCGAATAATGGTTTTGTAGACTTTTTGGTGTCGTCTTGTCTTTTTCGGATACAGAGCTGACAAATAGGGTATACACTTATCTTACTTTTGAAGTTATGAGCGATTGACAAAATAAGAGAACTTTTCTTAGTCAATATTATTCAAGTACAGAACCTATTCAGTAAGTATCTGATGAGTGTTTAAAAAAAATAATACAATTGTAGTTATTCAAATTCATATACATTGTATACTATTGTCCTCTATGTAATTAGAGGTAAACAGTTGGTCTACATGAGGATAGTAAACCAAATTACAGTGCATGCCAAAATTGAAGATACTTTTCACGACGTCATTTTACTTCCGGGTTACCTATTTTGATTAAAAGGGGCATTTCTCGGAAAGTGTGAAAGGGTTATGCCCCTTTTTCCTCACATTTACTCTTTACAATTACTTTTTTTGAGTTTAGACCCGACACCATTTCTAAACGTACTGTGCAAAGAAAAGTATACGAGGAAAATTTAAACAAGAGTGTTGTGAAAAAAGAAATAAAAATTCGCGAAGCTAATCCTAAAAACCGTCGCGTTTGGTATAAACTAAATAGATATCAAACTGTTGATGATTATTGGAAAAACGTGATATTTAGTGATTTAGTGTAAGGTTGAATTGGGCATGGACAACCATGTTTTTGTATGGCGACAGCCCGGTGAAGAATGGATCCCCCGGTGTCTGAACCCAGGGCGTGGACAACAATTGGCTTTTGATGATCTGGGGCTGTGTAACATACAAAGGGGCAGGTACTTTAACTGTTGTAGATGGTAACATAAATGTTGAAAAATACATAGACATTGTTGACAACTTTGTGTGGCCTGTTATGGCACGCCATTTCCCGAATAACGACTATGTGTTTCCATATTACAATGCTCCGTTGCATCGTGCTCGTGTGGTGAAAAATCTTATTGAGGAAATATACTAAATGTCATAGAATGGCCAGCCGTAAGTCCAGACCTTAATATCATTGAAAATGATTGGAGAAAAATTAAGATTGAACTTCAGAAACAAGCCCACAACATCACCTCTCGTGTAATTTATGAGAATGCAATGCGCACAATAAGGACAGAAATATCCCTGGAATTCATCCAAAAACTGTACAAATCAATCCCAAAGCGCATAAAAGCAGTAATCAAAGTATTAGGTAATTTTAAGTCATGATAATTACGTAACAAATGACTTTTAATTTCTACGGTGTCAAGCTGAAAAAAATGGAAGCCATCTTGGATTATCTTCACGTTTGGCACAGCACTGTATTTTTAAGTTTGTGAACATGTTTCTACCAGAACGTATACAAATAAGGGATAGCGATCAAATGTGAAGATAGACAAACATATAAATGCTTCCTTGTTCTTTATACTTTTTCTATGCAGACAGTTAAACTATCACTTAGATTTGACCTAGATTTACATTCCGATTGTCGTCCCTTCAGGACCACCTGATCTTATTTTGCAAAAAGGTATCCGTGTTTATCTTTCCTTTGTTAATATTTTGCCCTGGTTTTATTGTAACTTTGTGACGATTCGTTATTCTGGTTTGTTTTTATTAAAGATGGTGCTATTATTAATAATAATAATAATAATATACAGCATTTTATATAGCGCCCTATCTAGCTAGTATAAGCCAATCTCAGGTGCTTTACAGTACATAGATAATAATTCCATTCATATAATTAAAATAAACAACTTGGAGGCATTCGCTGGAGCTGCCTTATCAGGCGCTTACTACTAATCCTTCCAACGACATCATTACTATGAATCTTGTAGTGCCACCTCACTTGAATGCTACAGCACAGATACTGCAACATCCACCCCAGACCAATTTATACTCCAACTGGGTTGTTGGAGTTGTGTGGACAGGAGAAAAACACTTTCTCTGAATATCCATCCGTACGACGACTTCAGGGATCGAACCCCGGCCGCCTGCGTGATAAACACTCGACCAATCCGTCCATCTATTCAGAACTGTGTGACCAGGTACGATTACACAATTAATATAATATCAACAGGTTAAAAACTGAAGTTTTAAGAAATAATAAACGATGAACATAATGATGAACTGCATGTTGTGTATGAGGTTAATATAGAAAACTGTTTCACATGAATTAATATCAAGTATAAGATGTGGCAGTCACGATTTAATGTTGTGTTGTGATATTAACATATATGCATATCTTTTAAAAATAGATCAAAATTGAATATTTACCACAAATTATAGAATCAAATTATGTATCTGGTGTTATTGTGTTCACGATTAAAATGTTCATGACTTATTGAGGTAGTTAGAGTGTTAATTACGGCATGATAATGTACGAAATTAAACATTCCTCATAAAGAAAAGTGATATATTAATCAAGACATCGTTAACTTTCTTTTGTCGTATTAATTAAAAGTAAGCATACATTACCTGTACAAATTACGAAACTAAAGATGTGTACCTGAGCATTTTAATACATGCCAACCCCAGGTCACCTAAATCAATTGATCCGACCGATAACAATGCCTCACTACTTATCGACAGTGATGAATCGTTGCCCTTGCACAAGATATTAATTACAAATATTAATATGCCTTGTGTCATGTACAAATAAATATGTGTGGATTTATAGATCAGTCGGGGTTGTTTCAGTCTTCGTTAGCTTTAGGGCATTTTGTGCCGTCAGTTAGTCTAACATTATCGATATAATGATAATAATAATATACAACATTTGATTTAGCGCCCTATCTAGCTAGAATAACCAACTCTAAAGCGCTTTACAGTTCATAGATATACGATTTATACAATCAATACAATTAGCATTTACATTGATCAAAACAACTTTGAGGAGCTCGCAGCAGCTACCTTATCAGGCGCTAACTACTAGTCCTATGCAACCTTGCTAATATCTCCCTATGTGTGTATTCCTGCGTATGTGCTGGGGATGTATTGTGTTACGGTTACCTAAAAGGTTTTTGCAACGATAAGCCGGTTCACTGGTGGCTCGATCTGAAGACCGGGAACCGGTTACCTAAGTTAGAAATCGGAATATCCATGTCTACCTGGCTTAGACTTACAAATGATCTAACGATCGGACCGAAATAGGATATTTTGGTCATAAAAACAGTTTATAGACGCAACTTTTAGGGTGTCGTGTTTTAACTAGATAGAACAATAAGATTGACAAAGTGATGTCGACCACAACATCATTGTGAAATCAAATAGTAAATCTGGCAGGAAATATAGACACAGGCGAACTGAGTTCTTAACATAAAGATATAGATATACTTTTTTTTAAATAGACAGCCAACTTCGAATCTGTGTTTCGTTTTTTGCTAATCAATCTAATGTTGAACCAAACAAACATACAAACATAGACTACCCTGGATGAACAACTTAACATTGTTAAATTTGTTAATCCTAAATGGATTAAATCTTAAAGTAGTTTGTTCCAGATTGGTATATTTAGGTTTATATGTTTATCCCTATTCATCAACATCCTAAATTTTAAATCGTTGCTTCCTTACTTCCATTTTGGTAATTATTCTTAACGATATTTAACGATTTTATGCATATAATCTTCCATCTTGAACTCATCAGTGGGCCGAAAGGGACGGGGTATCATACAGGAACAATTCATCAGTGAACACAGCACGATTACAGGAGATCATTTGATTCGGGTTTCGACGTTGTTTTGCATACGGAAGGATCAAAATCCTTTCTAGCCTCTGTACGTTCATCCGAAAATTTTACCTCTACAAATGGTAAATGGGCTGATACAATTCGGATAAAGTTATCATATTGTCAACATCGACCTCATAAAACGCTTCCTGAGATGACAAAGGCGTGTTTTTCTTAGCTGTCAAGTATTTGGAAAATCCTCTGTTATTCCAGGAGCTGTTCAAATTCTCCATAGTTTTACAACGGCTGTGTGCGTCAGGTTGATCGTTCTTGCGGCGTCAAAGTGTCTGACATCAAAGAGGAGCATACTAATCAGCATATCTCTATGTAATTGTGAGTCATGGCATTGCTGTATTTGTCAACAATCGACGTAAAATGAAGGGGTTCGTATCTATTTCGGATGTATATACGGGTCACATGATGAAAACCGATCGCATACACTACACATGTGCAATTTGAAATACAGTTAATACCATGCAGGTGACCACCCTTCGTTGATATTTTCGTTTATATTTCTATTTTCATATTTTACCTTCATTCACATATTCAACTACTATTGGCAGAATAACTATATTTTTAGTTCACTTGCACGTGACTTAATATACACGTAAAACCCTTCTTGGAACACTTGGATCATTGTCGTTATAAAAACCTAGCTACTGTTAAATCCTTTGAATAATCCAAACTGTATATCACTATTCATCATGACCTGTATCGCATCGTATTGATAAAGACAAAAACATTATGAGGAATATAAAAAAGAGAGCGAAATTATTGCCTTGAATAAAGTTGAAGACATTTTACATGAGGCTTTGGTAATGAAGCTAACAATAGGTGTGTATTGAAACCGGATAACACTCATCCAATGTATCTTTATTTGTATCTATTTATTTCACTATGTGTATATTAATCTATTTATACGTTTTAGCTGATCTGAAATGAAGGATACTAATAATAATAATAATAATAATTCGGGGTTCCTATATACCGCTTTATAACAGGATATAGGGCCTTTGCAACCAGCCAATAACTTTCTCAACTCCCTGGGGAGCCGGATCTGACAGCTAGCATTCAAAAATAGCGCTGCCCAACCACGTACTCATTTACAGCTTAGTAGACTGGAACAAGGGTAGTAAAGTATCTTACTCGAAGTTACAACACAGTGCCGTGCCGTGACTCGAACTCGTAACCCTTCGGTCACGAGGCCGGCGTCCTACCACTAGACTACCGTGCCTCACAACCCTTCGGTCATGAGCCCGGCGTCCTACTAATAGACTACCGTGCCTCACAACACTTCGGTCACGAGCCCGGCGTCCTACCACTAGACTACCATGCCTCACAACCCTTCGGTCACGAGCCCGGCGTCCTACCACTAGACTACCGTGCCTCACAACCCTTCAGTCACGAGCCCGGCGTCATACCCCTAGACTAGCGTGCCTCCTACCACCTAGTTGCTTTATTTGTCATTCTATCCTGATAGTTGCCTAAATAATGACCACCAAAGTCATTTCATTACCAAACGTGGCTACAAAGCAGCTGTTGTAATGGCGATACTGTGTTTCGGAGGTGTCCCATTTTCTCCTTAACATGTGGCACAAGTCAGGATGTTCCCTGTTAAATAACGTGTTACTCCATTTTATTATTAAGTAAAATGTGGCGACATACCTTCTGCTAACTTAAATTTTATGTTAATGAAGGATGCATTAGATTTATTTTATACGGGCCAGAGAGGATATTAACATAGACGAGGTAAGTTGGCTATGCTTAAAAGCGTGTGTACAAATAGGTGTTAACAATGGACGTGATGACAAGGAAATGGACGAATCTCTGAGATAACAGCGGTATCCATTTTGTGAACCTGCAGCCTCTGATACATGCATCCATTTAAAAAAACTGATTTTTATATAAAAGTAAAGACTGCAGTGCGTACGTTTCATATGGATACCCAACAATGAAGTAAAACATACCAGCATGATACATTCCTTTATTCTCTCAAATTACAACACTCATAATCACTTCATAATTAAGACATAAGCTAGTATACCATGGTTACTCGAAATCGTAATGAGTGTTCGGCTATGTGATAAAAAGTTTACTTCTGTTTAATTTAAATTTCATACAAGATGTATTATGCTTATCATGAAATTATCCATTAAGCTCAGCAGAACATTCTAGAATCGTGCTATACATCTTTTATTAAAATAAACCTCATTTGGAACACGTATCCGAGCTATGATTGTTTTACACTTGTTTGAACTTTGTGTTGTAGATCCGGTCGTATCAAACTTAAGAACAATACTAAATTTGAAATATCTAGGTTAATCTGTTTTAGAGTTCAGCAGCATATTTTGTGATACATTGTTTATTAATTAATAACGTCTATCATTGCTATGACGCACAAAGAGTTACAATGTATCAATGTCATGTTAGTTTTATAACATAATATCAACAGGTTAAAAACTGAAGTTTTAAGAAATAATAAACGATGAACATAATGATGAACTACATGTAGTGTATGAGGTTAATATAGAAAACTGTTTCACATGAATTAATATCAAGTATAAGATGTGGCAGTCACGATTTAATGTTGTGTTGTGATATAAACATATATGCATATCTTTTAAAAATAGATCAAAATTTAATATTTACCTAGTGTCCTAATGTATGCAACCATATTCAACACGTCTTCATGCAATTACTTTGCAAATAAATGTGACAAAACATATTAATCAATGTGAAAAAAGATGCAGGAAGTTTAATTTAATATGTAGATAATATGTTTTTTTTTACCTCTGTCCTTTTTATTGAGAATCTCCGTCCTTTGCTAGGCAAAACATCAAAAAAAATGTTTGTAGTTGTTTTCAAACAAGCAGTTACCTCCTAACAATTTTTACTTACGTGTTGAAGGACTTGGTCAGGTGAATTGCATTGACCAGACAGTTCAGTTAGTAAGGGTGACCATTTTCTGTCCGATGTTTCGGGGTTATGGGCGGATTGGTCGGGTGGTTAACACTCCGGTCTTCCAAGCAGAAGGCCGGGATTCGATCCCCGAAGTCGCCGTACGCATGGAATATTAGAGAAAGTGGTTTTCTCCTGCCCACACAACTCCAACAACCCAGGTGGAGTATAAAATGGTCTGGGGGGGGTGTTGCGGTATCTGTGCTGTAGCATGCAAGTGAGGTGGCACTATAAATGATACCGTTGGAAGCTTGGTCCCACTACAAACAGAACACAGTACATCTCCAGCACACACACAGGCATACACACATAGGGAGATATTAGCCAGGTGGCATAGGACTAGTAGTTAGCGCCTGATAAGGACAATATTGTATTGATTAATATATGTATGCTAATTGTATTGACTGTATACAAATTGTATATCTATGTACTGTAAAGCGCTTTAGAGTGGCTTATGTTAGCTAGATAGGGCGCTATATCAAATGTTGTATATTTATTTATTTATTTGTTTAAAAAACACTCCCTTTTGGTTTTGCCAAATAGCAGGGCTATATTGTTGTAAATTACCTCAGAGTATTTTTTGTGAAAAGCACATCAAAGGCTAAACTAAAATATCCTTAGAATGAAATCCTGATAACGATTTAGATCCTGGTTGACAATTTCTGTGTTGCGTTTGTTGGCATATTTTCCAGCATATAGCGAGTACTGTTTTGATCAAATTGGTATCCACTTACAGAGGGCACAATAGAAAATAGCCAGTTCTGAAGAGAGGTAAATCAAAGCCAATAAACCTGGCACTTGCTGTCCATTGCTTCACATTCAGTATTAAATTCGTGGCTGCAAGTTCATTGTCAGTGTAATATGACTAAGATAGTGCCAATCTACCGTATCGGGGTTATGACAGTTCGGTAAGATGACACTTTAAAACGGATTTGAAAGAGTCAATCACCCTTGGATACCGGCATCTAATTTAGTGCTACATGTTACAAAATGAAAACAAAAGGTTCGTTCGCGGACTCTGTAGAGGTGAATTATGTTTAGCAATTTTGCAACAAATTTGCTGTTTGTATTTTTAGTTATTTCCAACGGTGTCATTGGGTTAGCAGGCTCAATGAGGTTTACACATTGGAAACGTTATATTTTCATTGGCAGACCAATGAGAATGGAGACATGTATTGTACTCTGTAAAGGGGAGAAACTTCACTAATACCATATGGTATTAGTAAGACCCTTGTAAGTTTAGTTGGTTATACCACAGCTAGATGAAAGAAAAGTGACACGTCTATGCGACACTTAGAAATATACTGATTTCGCTACATCACATTGCTATAATTTGACGTCAGATCGTCACATAGATAACATTGTGCCTGTGGTAACATAGTGACACATCTACCTTATAAAGGTGCACGGGGTAAGCTCACCCATCGTCTCGGATTCTGATGAAGAGTATCAGTTGATACCGAAACGTAGCATCTGACTATGAAATATCAGCATAGAATACATTAATCAAGATCGATCAAAACAGCCGAATAATAACATCCAAAAGCACATACATGTATTTTATATATATTTAATAACAAATAATCATATAAATCATTGTTTCATTTTAACAAAATGTACCAGAACTAGCTGACGGACTAAAGTCACACTGGGCTGTCAGACCGAACAGAAAACGTCGGGGGTAGGTAATGGCTCAATGCCACACGATATCCTTCCATCAGCGTTACAGGTACACATGTTCACATTGTCAAGGGACTCGAAGGTATCACCAACATAATAAGCGTGACCGTTGTACACGCATTCTTGATCTGGTATTTCAAAACAAAATAAAGAGTGTTTACCAGAGCGCCAATATACAAAGACAAATTCAGAATAAAACAACTTTTTGGACAGTGAATACATCACACAAAAGTTAAGACATCACCAATCTCGTTAAATAAATAAAAAACAGACCACATTGACTAGAAATAAAGGCGAAAACTGTATGTCATGTTACATTTACCCTAAAATCTCAAATTAAGGATCAAAATATTTTCGTTACAAGCAGTAATTGATTACACACAGCACATCTTACAAATTAAAAAAGAAACAGTTTCCTAACTATATGTGAATTCCGAATTCGAAATTCCCTGTACATGATGATAATGCCCCATTTTAATGTACAGTTTTCAAGAAAAAGTCATCATGAATTTTTCTTTAAAATTGAAATAGATCAAAAATAGTTCACGATCAAACGACCTAATTAGTACATATTGCGTTTATAGTGGTACATGTATGGACGCAGGTGTGTTGATAGGTGTATAGGGCAAAAACATTGCTGCTCCTTCAATAGAGTTATACAAGGAGCTTAAAAACATGTCGCAGTGACCTTTAGTAAAATCATCGTTTGTTTGAATGTGTCCATTCCCCCGTTAAACAAATAATACTTTTAAATTTATTGCAAAATAAATATGCTGCTTTTAACATTTGTTAATTATAAGTATTCTGTTTCAGGTATTGTTCCTTTTTTGGGAAACTTCATGATATATCAACAAATAATAAAAACAGAAGGTGGGTTACCATCAGGACGTCAGTCTGCGTACATGTTTTGTTTTGGTTACAGTATCACTGTAGATATATTAAATTATATTTATTGAAGTATGATTTTTTAGGTGTGTGTGTGTGTGGGGGGGGGGGGGGGGGGGGGGTCAGTTGTTTCTTTTACTGTAGTATTCATGAAACATCTTAATTTTTCTAAAGTTTTAAAGTGTCTTTTTTTAAAATGTATGGGCTCCTGCGGTAGTATGAAAATGCAAAACATTTTTCTCAACGCAATTTTGATACAGGATTTATAATGGCTGTTGAAAGGATAACATATAATATTGACGGGACTCACCAGGACACACAAGGCACTTGCCATCAGGGGTAGGACTAAGTCCCCATACACCTATACATTCCACTCGTTCCGGACAACACTTCGGATGGAACATACAGTAAGTACAGTTTGCGGTGTCATTCACACAGATTGCCTCCATATCGGAAGTGACAGGAACCACATCCGTTCCACAAAATTCCCAGCACTCCCCGTATGGTGATGGGAGTGAAACAGCAACTGCAAGGACACATATTTTTCAGGAGCATTCTCAAATATTCTCTTGTCAATTGTGTAAAGCATAATAACAGAATTGGAGTTACCTCCCCTGATCCTGTAATTAGTATTACCATATATATATATATATATATCATGTTCCATTTCCAAGTATCCTTAAACTAGTTAATCATTATTGTAACTGCATTGTATATATATTTTCGATCAAATAGCGAGCCCCTCATGGACAGATTTGTAATAGGCTTGCCTGTTAATCAATCCATTAAACTATTACATCTGTCAATACAATTTGTTGAAATGAAATGAAACAATCTGATGTATGATTTGATCTCATTGATGTTGTTTTTGGTTGCTTTTTTAAATGCATTGTAAGATTGTCAATCAACATTATTACTTACCAGGAACACCAATGAAGCAGATCCACAATACAATGTTGTAATAGGTATTCCTCATAGTGCTAAGCTGTGTGCTACCCTTTACAATAGTAAAAAAGCATAGTTGATAAAATTAAATAACGCAGTAGTCTAGTTCATTAAATATGCGTAATTTCGAATTCGAAATGTTGTGCATGGCATTTTGTCAGTTATGTATTTGTGGGGGAGACAAACAAAGTAATAAAATGATATTTGCATGTTTTACTTACAAACTGAATGACGCCTGCCTTTGACATTTATGCATTATGGAATGAAAACATTTGTACAATTATCAACAGTGTGACCCTGCCCAACCGCACGTACATGTAATATCGTATTAAAATACGCAACATATCAAAATGGAAGAAATAATAATAACATAAAATGCGGAATATTCAGTAGGATAGACACGATTTATAATCCGTTGACTAAGGATATAAACCATTTTATTTGCGGTACTCCCAAACTTAGAACAGTATTAGACTTCTTGAGCGATATCACTGTCGGTGGTGTGATGTCAGTTTCGTATCTCATACACAAACTTATCCTGAGTTACGAATATATTTTGTATTCTACTGATATGATAGCGTCACATTACTTACCGTGATACATCACCTGAAAAAGCGTCATCGAGGATACAGATGTACAGTGTGTTCTCGGTTATAAACCGGAATAGCAGTTAATTCGTCAACAAATTGATTGCTTCAAAACGAACGATGACACGGAAAACATAAATGTTATCATAAACAGGTTACTTATACGGAAAGTAATCATTATTTTGGATTATGTACAGCTTTTTGTGAAAGCAGAAATCAATGAAACAGTATTCCAACAAAATGGTAAATTTAGCTTTTTATTTTCACTGCAAAAGAGGATACGACGGTGTCATTTTAAATTGTACATGTAATTTCTTCCTTTGAATATATTTCATAAATATCCTTTAATAATGCGTTACAATGTGCTATTTAATACTTTTTTGTTTCGATTGTTTGTGTATTAGTTTATCAAAATAAGAAAGATGTTTAATTTAATTTACATATGATAAGACTACGATTTTCGTTCGAGTTAAAAAGTACTAAACTATCCTGTATCTCCCTTGTGATAGAGAAATGTGAATTTCATTACATTTTATGTTCTTTCAAATTTTCTTTGTTGCACGGGTAAATGTACATAAGAATGGTATTAACCATTTGGACTAGCTGGGGTATTAAGGTAACAAACAGGTAAAGTAATAATTTCATATCATTTTCCAGATAATATTTGTAATAAGATATTTTTTTATCTTTTAGTGACGAACTCGTTTTTATAATTAAATTTATCAAGAAATAATAAAAACACATGTGGTGCCAATGACAGTGCAGTTAGAAATCTGGATAAAACAAATTTAAATGTATAAATAAATGCAGAATTATATACGCCAATCATCGTGGTTCGAAAAGCTGCTCGTACACATTATATACAAATTGATGAACATTTTATTGAAGAGCTTTCCTATACCAACCAACTTTCATTTTCTTATAAGAAAAAATGGCATGGATATACAATTCATACCTTAACTGATTAATTAATAAAATAAAGCATACATTTTCAGAAACACATAATTGAGTTTCACTCATTTATGGGTTTTATTCAGGGAAGGAAAATAAGGAAACTAATGAAACTGATAAATGAAATAATAATTTGTTATGCATACAAATCTTTTCTACCTAACAGGGTTGATTCCTAAACAACTACCAGAACGTGAAAATGAAAAACATTATCTTTGATAAACATGTTGTCTTAACCAATTTCAACACTTATTCCGTTTTTCAATTAGGAAATTATCTTACTTTAAATTAAAAAGAATGATAGCAAGCCCTAATCAAATGCTAGTCTAAATATATGTTTATACATGTACCATCGTTGCTGTTTCAACAACATAAAACCCTGTTGAATAGATATATTACTACAGAAATCAATAAAATAACCTAATGAACACAATTTAATTATCAAATTCTACCTGTATAATTGATGCACTTTTTCTGGCACTTTCTACCTGTATAATTTCAACATCGTACTACTACTACTGTCATTGCACTTTACCTTTACAAGAGTTCGTTTTACCTTAGGTAGTCTGAACATTCTCCTGTATTATTGGTACACCTTAAATTGTTCCTACATCTTACCTGTATTATTGGTACAGCTTAGTTGTTCCAACATCTTACCTGTATTATTGTTACACCTTAAATTGTTCCTACATCTTACTTGTATTATTGGTACAACTAAGATTGTTCCAACATCTTACCTGTATTATTGGTACACCTAATATTGTTCCAACATCCTACCCAGATTATTGGTACACCTAAGATTGTTCCAACATCTTACCTGTATACATGGTACACTATATCAGCGCAGTTTCTATTCCTGTATAATGCATGCACCTTTCCATTACAGTCTTTACGTACCTGCCTACTCCTACTCCAAATACATTTTTATCATCTTACCTGTTACAAGCCAATATTGCTCCTGTATAAATCCACACACATGCGGTGTCCTTACTGATTTTAATATTGAGTATTCCATCTCTATTTATACTAGAGCATATCTGATCTATAGGAATTTGGTTGTAAATCATGACAAAGTGGTATGTATTACGTGCTTTTTTTATCACATAATTATGCTATATTTAATGTATATCCTATGCGTAAATCAAGAAAGAAATAGCTCTTTTTTTTGCCCCGCCTTTTGTTAATGTGGCTTATTTATCAATTTGTTTGTAACACTGACAGTACAACTCTGATGTAACTGTCACATTAATGATTGGTTTGATACATTGATTTCAAGTTCCAATTATTGTTCTCTTGACACTCCGTTTTTCAATTATTTATTTTAGCTGCACTTGTGACATTATTTATATTATCTACGAAATGCGACACAAGAGTTGCGATTTTTAAAGTAAATAAAACTGAGAAAGAAACAAATAACAGAGCGTCCATACACTCGCTCATAAACAACACAGGGAGGTAGATTGGATGTCAACATTCAAAGACAGGTTCAGGAAAATGCAAAAAATAAACACCTTAAATAACCTTAAGGAACGTAGAATGAAAAAACTAAATTAATTCAGCGTTACAAAATTCGAGATTAAAAAACAATTATTAATAAACAAAAATAAAAATTATAATAAAGAAGATATATATAAATGATATTTAAATATTTCCCTTTGAATACCATAAACATAAGTCACGATCGTGGCAGAATGTCATTTAATGTCGCATAATGGTTTAATCTGCCGTACAAGTGATAAGGTAGTAAAGTACACATATTTTAACTGTTCAATTTCTGAAGGACATATCGCAACAAAAATATTACAGCGCAAAAATGCTGGGGAGGATAACCAGCGTAATGTAATCTTTTGACAACACGGAATCGCGTACCGTTTACTGTTGGTACATGTATCCCGTCATATAATGTACTTGCTTACCACATACATTTGTAAATGTTTTCTCGCGTCTGAAGCAAGATGTACCAAACAAAACGATGAGTTCTACTTATCTGACAGGTCATCACCAAAAGTGGTATCGTCACTGTGACATACAATCACTGTTGTTATTACTTTTTCATATTATTTCCGACAAGAGATTGGACAGGAGTGCATCATGTGTCCACCGATAAAAAACAATATTGACTTGGAGCGCGTGATTTTTGTTAAAGGACTGGGTGTTTCTAAAATTGAATTATGACGTGTCTCCAAACGAACGCATTGTCCCGCTTCCGTAGATTTTTGCTGTGAATATTTTTCAGATTGCTAACATTACTCTTTTGAAAATAATAAAACAATTGTAGCCTTTGACTTCGGTCGATACCTGGATTTATCGACCTCAGCCAAAGGCTATAATTGAATAATATATATCATCGTATGAAAGAGTTCAGACTTATCTAGTTGATAGAATCTGACATATCAGTGAAAAGTCTAATGAATAATGTCATATCATTTTTGTTTGTAGTTTGCATTGAGTGTACAGTACTTGGAGGATAACGTCAACTGCGGTACTCTGAACCATGCCAACTCTTATACCGGGTTCAAATGATGAGTTCAAATGATGGGTTCATGAACTCATGTCTACATAACATTGACCTAAAATGATACGACAAAAAAAAACAGCTGGCCTATAGTTGATACATTGCTGCTATTGTATATATATATATATATGTAAGTATGAAGATAGATCATAACCGACATAAATTGGTACTTTGTTGAATTCTCTTCATCATAATGGACAGGATTTAGAATTAATTATCACACATTATGGACATTTTATCTATCTTCTATGCATCATTATGTTTAAATTGTGCTATATACAATGTGAGTAATATTAAATGTGATGATTGGAATGAATGGGACCACTGTGCTGAAAATAACATGATATGTATTGAAAAAAGTGATATATGTATGCGCATTATACTTCTTTATTCGATATGTACAGACATACCGTCCGAAATGGCATTTTTATTTATTTATTTATTTATTTCCAATTAAACAGACCCAAGGGTCCACTAACAGAATGGATAACAACATTACAACACAAGTATGAAATATCACAGTCAGTTATGAATGTAACACAGACTAAAATATACTCATATGTAAAACAAAAGGAATTAATGATAGCAAATATTTTTTAACCGTACTTTGAACTCGGCGAGAGAGGAACAAAACATATCACAGTGTGGTGCAAAATCAGGATAGTTAAACTTATATTGAATCCTGTTTAAAATACTATACTTTCTAACGTTTATTCTACTTCTCTGGCATTAAAACTGGTTAAAACGAATTGATCGTAGATTACGACCAGGGACTAAAAACACATTTGCTTGACTAAATATGGACAATCAAAAGCACTATTAACACATTTGTAAAGAAATACACAGTCTTAAAATGCCCGCCTATGTTCAAGGCTAGGAAGATTAAAATGCCTACAACTGTCAGCGTAAGACATGGAATTATAGTCAACGTGTGCATTGAAGCATAAATATTTCAAAAGTTTACGCTGGACAATTTCGACCTGGTGAATTAAAGATGTTTGGTAAGGAGACCAGATCTGACAACAGTATTCTAACTGACTCCTGACAATACTTATATATAGAGACCTTAAAACAGGTATTTGTTTAAAACTTTTACATGTACGTTTTAAAAACCGAGCATTCACATTGATTTGGAAACAGTACGTCTAATGGGGGTACTAAAACTCATTGAGGTCAGCCAAACACCAAGATCTTTCACACACCATTCATTCTTCAGGTTGTCACCGTTCATAGTGTAATTAAAATTCATACTTTTCTTCTTGTTTGTAAAAATGACCTGGCAGCACTTCTTCACATTCACTTTTATTCTCCACGCAGTGCACCAATCATACATTCTATCTATATCGCTCTGTAGCTGCTCACACTCCGACAACGTTCTTACACACTTACATAAAAAAATACGAAAGAGTTTAGAACATTTCAGAATAGATGGCAGTTCATTGATTCTCATAGCTTGGCTGCAAATGATTCATCACTTTTCATTCTTCCAATTTCTAGTGATCGTCTCTACTTAGCTTTATGTATCAACACACATATTTAGTGCTACGATTGAGATGCAGAAGTCGATAAACGAACGTTAAATCTATGATAATGAATTTATGAGTATAAACTATTTTGTGTTTCAATCGAGGAGTAATGGCCGATATTTAAATCAATGTTAGAAGGGAATCAAAATCGTACATTAAATAATTTCAATCGCATACTACACAGTAATCAGCGATGATTCAACAAACACCTAGAATAACACAAAAAACACTTTCATTTTCTTATTTTTTATAAAGACAATGGTAGCTTTTCTTAGACCAAAAAAAGTGCCCAAAACCGTTATCAGAAACACTATTGGTGGCGCACCTGTCTACAAACGTAAACAGATGTATATATGGTCATTGTTTACAATAAACCTTATATTATTATATATCAGACTTTTCTTCTCATTTAGTTTGTCATTATAATTTCATTAAAGTGTGATTGTTTCTGTCGTGTTAAAGTACTTGTTTCGTTCATGAACTGCTCCAATCGTCTTAAGATAATGAACTTGTTAACCAATATATTTCTGTCTTGTTACAAATAACGATTAAGTTCATCTGCATTTGCTTAAAAATTGTTGGACTAACACGGCTGTACCTCCACTTGTTTCTGTCGAGCTGTAATAATAATAATGGTTATCATCCTGTTTCTGTCATGTTGGGACATTTAGTTTTTTTCAGTCCTATTGAGATAATGAATTTGTTTATTCATTTATTTCTGTTGTGTTAAAAGTACGTTAATCTTCTTGTCTCTATCTGATAGAACAACGCAGTTTATCATGCACATTTGGGTGTCGTGTTGAAATATCTTTATTCATCCTACTGTTTTTGTCATGTTAAAATAACGAGTTATTTGTCCTTTCTTTCTGTTGCGTGGAAATATGTCGCTGATGTTTAATTTTTCACAGTTTTGAAATGAAATAAGGTGAGGTAGTGCAAAGGAAAGTACTGCTGATACTTCTAGGCTATGCGATTTAGTGCTATACAGTAGGTCGTGACGGCAGGGCTAGGATGTGTTTCTAAAATCTCGTTTATGTATTTTTTTTCTTCAAAACCCTTTTAGAATCTTAAGTGCTGAAGAGATGTTAGGAAATAACAATATGTTCAATGAAATAGTTCATAATATTTTAATATTTAGTGGTTTTGATTGATAATCTTAGGTTAGGAAACATAACAGTACAATTTGAGGATGTTGAATGGAGCTTGAAACAGCTGTTGACACAGCTAAAGCACTAACATGACCTTGCTCCTTGATCATAACGAATGAAAAGTCTTCGATTTGATTCCAAGTGGAGAAAAAAACAGAATTATAAGAACACTTTCATGTTGTTTAAATAGTATCATTTCCTTTCTGATCTAGCTTTAATAGGATTGCACTGTCTGACTGCCATCGAGACGATTGCTTCTTATCAATCGGTTTATGTTATCCCTTTGTAGGCAGCTGTTTGGGGGTATTATCTCAGCGGCAGGAGCTACACTGTAGGTATATACGTATCAAATATCTAAACTGATTTTCCATGTCTTATTACTATCTTGTTTGTTCTCTTGGGATTGTTTAACAGTGACTTCCTGTAAACAATGTTTTTCAGACCTGCTTATGTCATACGGCTATATAATTACACACTTGCGTACGAATATCGTCAAATCTGTCTGTTTTGATTGTGCACTTAATGCAACCTCACGCCTGCTAATTTTGAGAAGATAAAGAGCTGTTTTTGGATTACAGCGCCGAGTTAATGGTATTTCTATTGTCGCACAAACGATCAAATACGCAATAGTTTGAGCTTATTTATGATAGAATGAACGACACAGCTTAAGTTTTCTGTCTGTGATTGAGTTTTATTTGAATTGTTAAAAAGTGTCTCACTGTAGTATGAAAACAAGCTAAGATTTATTTATTTTTTAATTACAGCATATAGTTTGCATTTCCAGTTGTTCATATGTTCAGAGAAGTCATATTTTGATACTAATCAACTTGAAACAAAGTTTAAGTATTACAACATATATTTATATAAATGCTTGTAAAAGTTTGAGTACATGTAACCTTTGTTTATATGACCTGTATGAGCTCCATATATCCTTAGCCGAATAATTCATATTACCCTCATAAAATATCTGCATAACTTTTACTAAACTACATTTTTCACAAAATCATGAAAAGCAGCTATTTTACTTAATGTACTATAGACGTAGGTTAACTAAATAAAGAGCGCCATATATTCAAACTTTAAAGAGGAACGGACAAAACCTTATATTGTGTAGGACCACAGGGATAAATGACCTAAAAAGCAGAACACATTATTTGGGGAACAGAAGCTGCACGAGATGAGAACTAAAAGACGTAAAAGTCGTTATAACGTTCAGCTTGCATTCGTATTTTGCGTTCCAGTTTCTTGTTTCCTCTTCCATCGGGCTTTACGATATTATTTGCTCAAAAAGATGCGCATAAGGTTAGCTGCACACATAATGGTGTGCGTATGTTAACTGCTGTGCATAAGAGTGTCACGTTCATGTACATCACGTGACCTGAACTACAATTCGAGTGCACTGTTGAGATATTAACCATTGCAAATAAAGAGACTTTCGTTCGCAGTATTACAAATATACGTGATTAAGGACTCTCTTTTGATATTGAGAAAGAGATATAAACTTGTACAGCTGTAACAGAGGTCATTATTGTTCCAATAATAAAAATAATAGTTAATAATGCGAGGTTCTTATATACCTCTTTATCACAACCTAGTTCGAAGGTCGTCTCAAAGCGGTTCACAAATTATTATCCGTGGTTATAGGGCCTTTGCAACCAGCCAATATATCCTCTTGGGTCAAACCCGGGACCTCTTGTGTACTAATCTTACGCTCTACCGAATGAGTTGGGGAGAACTGTTCCCTAGTCCATCCAGTAGGAAGCGGCTAGTACTGAACCAGTGTAACATAACAATACTTACGTTAGCATTGCTGCTGATGTACATTTCACAGTTAGATTAGTTAATTTGATTCAAAACAAGGAATCGCAAAACAACAAAGAACGATAATTATATACCCGTGCCTTTCCACAAGTTACAGCGAAAAGAATTCGAAACGGTTGTCAACTCAAATAATTAACGGTTTAGTTAAAGGCGATGCTGTATCACGTATACAGACTGGCACAGCTGGAATTAACTGCAGAAAAGAATGTAAAAACTACCAAACGGCTTACAAGACATGACCAGAGACAATGTTTTGTACTACCACAGCAGAGGATTGTCCATATCGCGGAGTGACACCAGTACACTGGGACGGTCCTTAATGGAAACACAATGAAAGTAGTGGCGAAAGGGTTGGCCTATCCAACCTTGAAAATTCAACGATGATCATTGCGAGATAGACAATCAACAAAGATTTCTCAAAATACTATGGATTCCGTTAGCTTGAGCCTGCGAGAATATGGCGTGCTACGCATACCTGGATGGCAATACTTATGAAGACTTATGTATTGTAGATATTCACCCTTACCTCCAAATGCCAGTTCAATTGAACAAATGAATTTCTATCAAATTCTAACATTGAGATTTTTCAATATTTGAATAGTGAAAAACGGAAAGCGAATGCGGAGACAAATCATGTGTGCCCGTATTCCTGATACATGTCTTTTGCTCAAACTCAGCGTCTGTGCTCAAGCCCAGTTTCTTGATCAGGTGATACAAATATAGAGGCAATGTTCTCCTCAATGAATTAGGAAGAATTTAGAGAGACGTAACGCCAAATAGCGTTTTTAATACGTGAATTTGTCATAGTGCCATATGATGTAATGCTAGTTGCAAGGAACTTGATTGATTATAGCATTATGGGTCCAGGGAGGAAACTCATACACCAGACATGACTAGGACAAAATAATTTCCTTTATTTCTCGTTACATAGAATTGGTTGCTTGAACGACAAAAAAAATGTAAATCTATAAACTGGTCTATATATGACGAAAATGTTAAAAAACTTAGACCGATATTTTGTTTAAAAATTGTGAAATGCGTCAAAAATGTGTTTCATATATATATTTATATGGAATACTCTACAAATAATTTTCATATCAGATAATAAGCTTCTTTGCATGGAGTATATGTATATAGACAAAAAAGCAGTGTTTTAAAATATCGCATTAGTTTGTAAGCACGCCTATACATGGAGCTATTGTGCCGGTTAACTTACTTAAACAGTTGTAATACTGCAATGCGTTGGAACATTTTAGTTACACTAAGTTGGTTTGTAATTTCATAATTTCGAAAGCTTACATTTGAGTCTTACGAAGAAGGCGACATTCCATCTTCGTTACCGTTGTCAACATCCATATTTCACGAGTGTGATAAATATGATTTGAATTACAATATCTATGGTACAAAGTTTAAAATATGAGTATTCGTTCCTCTTAATTAGACCTTTTGTTATTAAATTCATATGTAATTACGTGTACAGTGTAATATCTCCCTTAATAAGATTGTAAAGGAGTACAATGAATTTCATGTCTACAGAAATCCCCATGTATACATATAGAATACATTGATGGAGTCCGTTCATATAAAAAATAAAAAACATTCTCTTCTAGACATAAAATATTGCTTAGGATGGGGAACTCGAACGGTAACGCTTTTAAATGGAAGTTATATAAATAGCTGATTGTATGTCGCGACACATAAACTCTCCATTAGACTGTTTGACAAGTATTGTTAAAAGGTTGCTACGAACATGAACATAGCCCCCTTAGGGTGCCGCTCCCCCCTTCTTGGTACCTCCATTGTTTTGAGGTTTTTAATTGACTAACTTTCCACGCTACATTCTGAATGGCTGTAGGCATCTTTCTTCATCTTTAAGAACATTTTCAACGGCGCCATTTTGTGGCAGCATCTTTTTAGAAATTTATACCAAATTTGCCTTATTGAAAAAACCCACTCTTACATGCCACCCTTTTTAATATTGTTTGTTTTGTGATTTATATATATATGTCTTGGTGTGGGCGTAAGCGTAGTTCAATCGAATCCCCACCTTAGGATGTAAGTTGGCAGTAAACATCATTTTCATAGTTTGTGTCTTGATGTCATTATAATAAATTGTCATCTTATGATGGCCTTATTCAATTCTATATATGCGTTGAGTTGTATGTGGAGTAGGCATACATCATATTATATGTGATTAAACGTTTATCTATAAATACGTGAAGTTTTTAATTATATTCTCATTTTCCTATTTGAATGTAGATTTTCACGTTTATATGCAAGATGAATGTAACGTTACACACAAACAGGTAATGTTACCTTAACAGTTTAAAAATATATATGGTATACCATATATAATTTACTTCATCAAAAAGCTTTATGATACAGCTTAATGTGATAACAATATAGTTTATTTAATTTTATAAAATATTATACTGTGTATTATTTACTTATTTTTTGAAGCAATGATTTATATTTTGTTTCGCACAAAAAGAGGATTCTCTATAAAATAGAGAACGCAAAATCGAGATCATAACAAGTAAGACATTAAATGTTCAATACTTCAGAGAAGATTTCGCCAACCGTTCACAGATGTTTCTCCCGTTTTAGCCAAGGAAAGAACAGCTTGTCATCCCCTAGGGAAAGATAGTATCGTGCCGATTAGCACGTGTTCAATTGTGACGTCATTTGAATATGTCATCCGTAGTTGTGACATCATCAAAAGTGAATAAAAAAATTCACAATCCACATGTGTTTTTATTTACCCTACTATCGGTGGAGTTGTGACTAAAAAAATAGGATGAGAGAAAAATAAGCATTCCCTACCTTAAGGGTGTAACAGGGAAATCTCCAACATACGGGGTGCTGTTTTTGGTAAGACAACCAAAAACATCACCCCTAGGGTTGGAGATTTTTCTGTTACACCCTCAAGGTAAGGAATGAATATTTTTATTTTTATTTTTCCCATCCTATCATTTCAGTCACAACCGATAGTAGTGTAAACAAAAACACATGTGGGGTATGAATATCGTCATTCCCTTTTGATGACGTCACAATTACCGTTGACACATTTTAATGACGTTACAATTGAACACGTGCTAATAGGCTCGATGCTATCCCCTAGGGGGTGACAAACTTATCTTTCCCGGCTACAACGGGTGACACACCAATGAATAGTGGGAGAAATCTTATTCCCTTGATGTACATCAAAACAATCGCGCTGCAGCTAAATGATAAAATTAACAGGGTTGAAGGTTGGCGTTGCTCGTCTGGAGTCGTCGAAAGATTTATAACAGCTATGCGAATGGTCATTATGGGTTTCTTTTTATCAGAAACTAATAAAAAAGCTAGTCAGATGCCTTCAAATTTGTAATGATACATTCAATGTGTACAGGTAATGAAATCGAATCCCCTTGAAATTTGATGATACTTCATGATGCAATCAATACTGTGATCTATGATTGCTGCTAACCCATGTGATTCTATATTAACTCCAACAAGACTTAGAAAGTATTCATTGCGTCTTACTATGATTCGCGGCCATTTTTGTTTACATCAGTCTTTGTATTCTTTACTATTGTATCTTTATCTCTATAAAAACATTTAATTATTAGCTGATGACTAACTGTTATCTATATGAATTTGCGTATCGTAATCAATATATCTAGGACAAAGGACCCGACAGCTCCAATTCGTCTTGATCAAGTTATGTCAACAGGTCAAGTAACGCCAGATAGGAAACACAATACGTTACTAACTTAGTACAAGTAGACAGGTTCGGAGATTTCGTTTTTCAAATATGTTGCATTGCTGGACTAAATATGTATTATTTGGGTGTATAGAGATGGCCTCTAAATCAGGTTAAACTGGACAATCTCTATCGCATGATGAAGCAGAAGACGCTTACCCTTCTGGAACGCATGATCCTGTTTTATCAAATTTTATTGACAAGATTACATTGCCGTTTGGATAGAATAACAGGCAAAGTCTATACAACTTAGCTTCGTCAAATGGCCAAAGTGGAATAAACAATGAGACGTAATATTTTAAACATGTTAGAAATGAAAAATGTAACGCAAAATGATTCATATTAACACAAGGCTAAGGGGAAGTAACTCATGAAGGAAATTTCTCACACACCTCATACATGTACACACTTACACACACATACAAGTACATGTACAAATACATTAATTTCAGCATATATATACACTACCATGGACCGATATTGGCAGACTTAGACCAAAAGTACATGTGCATATATCGCACAGGTCACTGCTACCAACAACTGTTACAATAAAGAATAATAAATTCATTTAATACATATAGAGTGTAATAATTTACAATGTCAAGATAAGTACATGTAATAGTCAGTAGTCATGCTCAATAGAATCTCCTGTATGCAATTTAGAATCAGTATATTTTTGTTTTAACATGTACATCCTAGCTTTAAGTTATATACTAATTTGTTTTACTTGTACTGTTTGCAAGACTGGCAATATTTATTACATTTTTGCCAGGGAAATATCGGATTCTATCAACTTGATAAAATTGATATCTTTCACACTGTGACAAATATCTAAAGTGATATTTTCACAGTGTGAAAATATCACTTTTTAGTATTGACCAATCATAACGGTATCTTCTATTCGCTGCATTCAAAGGCAACGATATTTTGTCACAGATTCACATGAAGCGACGGTAAAATAAGTGGTTCTTATGGTAAATGTTAGGTACACAGACTTAAGTATTTACATATATAAACCAGTAATGACATTTCTATAAGCTATCATACCAGAAAATAGCAGAAAACGTCGAAATTGCGTTGAGAATGACACTCAAAACGGCGCGCAGCCTTGTTGTCAAGCGTGACGTCATTAGAATATGGCGCTAATAATTACGCTTCTCATTCCCGACCTTTTTTAATGCATTATATTTTTCATGTTTTATGTTTTAAAAATGTAATAAATAGAAAATTCAATGGTGTCTTCAGTAATAACAAATATATTTCACTCGTGTCGCTAATATTTTAAATATCAAAATATTAGCCACACTCGTGAAATATATTTGTTATTACTTAAAACACCTTTAAATATCCTCTCTATATATTTCTTTCGATCATGTTCTGTTGTAGTTTCCTCGATTCTAAGTTTTAGGTACGGTTTTGTTTACATTTCGATGTTATCTTTTTATTGACAGTTTATCGATATTGAAGTCGGTATATTGGTGGGTTTTAATTGTGGTTATAGACAGGTAATTGCTGAAGGCATATCTTGTAAAAAGCATATTTATATGCAGTAATATAAATGTATAATACCTCTGGTGAAAATCTTATACTCTGATTGGTCGAAACAAATTGGTCATTTCACACTGTCACAATCGCTTTAACATTGAGTCAATGGATGATTGTTTCTCAACGCCCTAGCAACGGGTGACAGTGCAAAAAAGTGACTGCGCTAAGAGGATTCGTGTACCGTTCGTTTCAGCCTCCATATATTTTGATCGGTGTAATAACATAAATACTACATTCATTAAAACCTGCGGTGTTTAGGGTCAACTCGAGGGTGTCATTGCCATCCGAGGCGAACAGGGGTGAGAGTAATGACCTCGGATGATCCTAGGCACAATCACCCTCTCATTGGCGGATTAGTCGAGTGGTAAACACTTCGAGCTTCTACGCAGGCGGTCGGGGTTCGATCCTCGAAGTCGTCGCACGTATGGATTATCAGAAAAAGTGTTCTGCCCACACAACTCCAACAACCGAGGTGGAATAACAAAAAAAAAGTCTGGGATGGATGTTGCGGTATCTGTGATGTACGTTTAAGTGATGTGGCACTATAAAAGATGCCGTTGGAAGCACGGTCCCACTACAAACAGAACACAATACAACTCTAGCACACACGCAGGCATACACACATAGGGAGATATTAGCAGGTGGCATAGGACTAGTAAGTAGCGCATGATAAAGAAGCGCATGCGAATTCCTCAAAAATTGTATATCCTAATTGTATTTGTACTGTAAAGCGCTTTAGAGTGGCGTATGCTAGCCAGATAGGGCGCTTTATCAAATGTTTTATTTATTTTATGAATGTAGAATTATATAATGTATCATCACTAAGGCTTCATATACACAAAATGTTTGGTGGAAGCTATGGCCATGTTGTAGGTTCAGACAGGTTGTCACTAAGGCTGGTTTTATTGTAGCTATAGACAAATGGCAGCCATATACAGTCAATCTGTCAGCAGGTCGGACTGTTGTCAAAGTGTTATGGACAGACAGTAGCTGTAGACGGTTGTATTTTAAGGCAAACTGGAGTAAAGGTATAGCTATATGGTAGATATACACGGGCGGTCTCTATGTGAAAATTTACTATAGGTACATACAAATGTATAGATATAGATAGGTGGTTTCTACGGCAGATTGAAGTGTAAAGATATCAAGAAATGGTAGATCAAAACCGGTAGTCTCCATAACTGTAGTAGTTTAAAGGAACAACCTGTAAACGGGTGTTTTCTAACTCGTAGTTTCATTAAATACAGTAAAGGCAGTCGGTTTAGAAAATGTCTATAGAATAAAATTTATAGACAGGTAGTGTAGGAGCCGTAAACGGTGAGTTTTTCAGGTAAGATTAGAATTAAGCTTTTGATAAGTGATACATGTAGTATTAAAAAGCCAGTCTTTATAGGAAATTTCACCGTGTAAGTATCTAAGGCAGATCAGAGTGAAGCTCTTAATAAGTGTAAGGGTTTGACAGCCAGTCTGCATATGAATTTTATTGTAGATATATATATAGACAATATGTAGCAGTAAACGGGGAGTTTTTATGGCAGATTTTAGCTCTTTATTAGTGTAAGGATTAAAAAGCCAGGCTTTAAAGGACCTTTCACTGTAGTTATAGAATGATATAGCCGAAAACGGGCAGATTGGAGTTTAGCTCTTCATTAGTGTTAGAAATAAATAGCCAGGCTGTATAAGACATTTCTCTGTAGTTATAAACTGTAACTGTACAAGGGTGGACATCGATGTATCTAAAACAGACTGGGTTGTAGCAATACATATGTTGTGGTATTTAATAACCAGTCTCTAGAGGAACTGCAATGTTGTTATAGAAATGTTGTTAATGTAAACGGGGAGTTGTTTAGGCAGATTGGAGTGTAGCTATATATAGATGATAGAACTAAATACCCACTATGTATATGAAAGTGCACTGAGATACATACTGAAGCTGTGAACGGAGAGTTTATAAGGCGGATTGGAGCGAAGCTATATATAGATGACAGAACTAAATACCCACTATGTATAGGACATTTCACTGAGATACATACTGAAGCTGTAGATGGGGACTACCTGAGGCAGATTGGATTGAAGACATGGATAAGTGATAGTATCAAATAGCCACTCCGTATGGGAAATTTCACTGAGTTACAGACTGTAGATGTAGATTGTGAGAATCTAAGGCAGATAAGAGTGAAGCTATAGATAGGTGATAGTATCAAATAGCCACTCCGTATGGGAAATTTCACTGAGTTACAGACTGTAGATGTAGATTGTGAGAATCTAAGGCAGATAAGAGTGAAGCTATAGATAGGTGATAGTATCAAATAGCCACTCCGTATGGGAAATTTCACTGAGTTACAGACTGTAGATGTAGATTGTGAGAATCTAAGGCAGATAAGAGTGAAGCTATAGATAGNGATTGGATTGAAGACATGGATAAGTGATAGTATCAAATAGCCACTCTGTATGGGTAATCTCACTGAGTTACAGACTGTAGATGTAGATTGTGAGAATCTAAGGCAGATAAGAGTGAAGCTATAGATAGGTGATAGTATCAAATAGCAACTCCGTAAGGGAAGTTTCACTGAGTTACAGACTGTAAATATAGATGGGGAGAATCTCAGGCAGATAGGAGTGAAGCTATAGATAGGTGATAGTATCAAATAGCCACTCCGTATGGGAAACTGCACTGAGATACAAACCGTATCTGGGGAAGTGGGGTTTATAAAGCAGACTACCCTCAATTTTGTCTAGGCTTTTACCTGTATATAACTTCAGAAAACTACCCTATACAAGACATCTTGAGGAAATGCGGCTAGCGACAAATCTAAATATATTTATCAATCATTCGGACCAAGGAGTCGTCTTCCAAATTTCGAGGGAAGGCAACTTAAGGAGATGTAGACGGGTGGTATCTAAGGCAGATTTGAATCGAGCTAATGGTATAAGAACTTATAAAAGGCACTGAGTTACAGACTGTAAATATAGATGGGGAGAATCTCAGGCAGATAGGAGTGAAGCTATAGATAGGTGATAGTATCAAATAGCCACTCCGTATGGGAAACTGCACTGATATACAAACCGTATCTGGGGAAGTGGGGTTTATAAAGCAGACTACCCTCAATTTTGTCTAGGCTTTTACCTGGATATAACTTCAGAAAACTACCCTATACAAGACATCTTGATGAAATGCGGCTAGCGACAAATCTAAATATATTTATCATTCATTCAGACCAAGGAGTCGTCTTCCAAATTTCGAGGGAAGCCAACTTTTAGATACCATCACCTCTTATAGCTACAACAAAGTCTGCCTTAAAAATACCCCGTCTACAGCTAGTAAATGTACCTGTCTATACCTAACTTGAGTTTTTCTTTGCATATCTTTCTATTCCACAACATATACATAGCAGCAGTCCAGCTACAGATGAGATATAGTAATGGATAGAAAGTCGGTATGGAAAATAATTTACTGTAGCTGTAGACAGTAACCTCGGACGGTTGGAATCAAAGGCATATTGAAGTGGAAGTGAAGATAAGTGTAAATATTGAATAGAAGCTTAAGTAGGAAATTGCACTGTCGTTAAACACAAATTGTTCTGTAGGCGTGTGGTATATAAGGCAAATTGGTGTGTAGCTACAGATGAATGATAGTGTTACATAGACAGTAGGTATTGAAAATGCACTATAACTTCAGTAGCTGTAGACGGGTGGTATCTAAGTCAGACTGGAATGGAGCTATATATAGTACGTAGCATTAAGAAACAGTATATATGGGCAACTCCTCTGTGTCTTTTGGGATTAAGTACATGAAAATGGGTAATATCTACCTAAGGCAGACTGAAATGGTGCTAATGATAAAACGTAGTATTAAGAATTATCTATGAGAAACTCCACTGTGGCTATATCGCTTAAGTCGGTGAAGACGGGTGGTATCTCAGTCAGATTGGAATGAAGTTATATATAATACGTAGCATTCAGAGTCAATATATATGGTAATCTCATCTGTGGCTTTAGAGGTTTAGTAGATGTAAACGGGTAATAGCTAAGGCAGATTTGATTGGAGCGTATGATACTAGGAAGTAAAATAAGAGGCAGTCTCTATGGGAAACTTCACTGAGGCTAAAGCGATATAAGTGATGAAGGCAGGTAGTAAGATACAGTATATATTGGAAACCCCTCTGTGACTTTAGAAACTTAGTACATGAAGACAGGTAATGTCTAAGGCAGATTGGGGTGGAGTTTTAGATAATACGTAGCATTAAAGAGAAGTATCTCCACTGTGGCTATAGCGCTTAAGGAGATGTAGACGGGTGGTATTTAAGGCAGATTTGAATCGAGCTAATGGTATTAGGAAATAATAAAAGGCAGTCTCTGGGAAACTTCACTGTGGCTTTATCTTTGTGGTAGATGTAAACGGGTAGTAAGAGGCAGTCTCGATGGGAAACTTCACTATGGTTATACAGATATAATATATGAAGATATGTAGTAAGAGGCAGTATCGATGGGAAACTTCATTGTGGCTATATATAGTTATTATATATGTTGACATGTATTAAGAGGAAGTCTCTGGGAAAAAACTTCAATGCGGCTATATGATTGTAGTAGATTTAGACAGGTTGTAAGTAGCAATTTCTATGGGAAACATAACTATGCATATGTAATTGTAGTAGATGCAGACATGTTGAAAGAGGCAGTCTTTATGGAAACTTTACTGGCCTATATAATTGAAGAAGATGTATACGGATGGTATCTAAGGCAGATTGGAGTGTCGGTATAGACAAGAAGCAGGTATAGGCTGACTCTAAGGTAGGGTAATGTCTGGTCATACAGATTGATGTTTCTAACTAAAGTTTAAAAATTCTCTTTGTTGTTGTCGAGGCAAGGAAAATAACTTGACCAACAACAGAGGACTATCTGTAGTCATTCAGTTATAACAGTAGTGCATTCATACACTTCATAGAACAGTTGTAGAAGTAGTACATTCATTCACTACACAGACTAGTTGTAGCAGTGGTGCATTCATACACTTCACTGAACAGTTGTAGCAGTAGTGCATTCATTCACTTCATAGAACAGTTGTAGAAGTAGTACATTCATTCACTACACAGACTAGTTGTAGCAGTGGTGCATTCATACACTTCACTGAACAGTTGTAGCAGTAGTGCAATTATACACTTCACTGAACAGTTGTAGAATTAGTGCATTCTTACACTGCACAGAACAGTTGTAGCAGTAGTTCATTCATACACTACACGGAACAGTTGTAGCAGTAGTTCATTCATAAACTACACAGAACAGTTGTAGCAGTAGTACATCCATACACTACACATACCAGTTGTAGTGGTAGTGCCTTCATACACTACACAGAATAGTAGCGGTAGTGCATTCATACATTTCACAGAACTGTTGTAGCGGTAGTGCATTCATACACAACACACAACAGTTGTAGCAGTAGTGCAATTTTACACTTCACTGAACAGTTGTAGCAGTAGTGCAATTTTACACTTCACTGAACAGTTGTAGCAGTAGTTCATTCATAAACTACACAGCACAGTTGTAGCAGTAGTACATCCATACACTACACATACCAGTTGTAGTGGTAGTGCCTTCATACAATAAACAGAAAAGTTGTAGCGGTAATTCATATACTGCACAGAACAGTTGAAACAGTAACGAATTCATACACTACCCAGAACAGTTGTAGCGGTAGTGAATTCATACATTTTACAGAACAGTTGAAGTGGTAGCGCATTCATACATTTCACAGAATAGTTGGAGTTGTAGTGCATTCATACATTCCACAGAACAGTTGTAGTGGTATTGCATGTTGTAACAGTAGTGCATTCATACACTTCACAGAACAGTTATAGCTGTAATGCATTCATACACTACACAGAATAGTAGCGGTAGTGCATTCATACATTTCACAGAACTGTTGTAGCGGTAGTGCATTCATACATTTCACAGAACTGTTGTAGCGGTAGTGCATTCATACACAACACACAACAGTTGTAGCAGTAGTGCATTCATACACGGCACAGAACAGTTGTATCAGTAGTGCATTCATACACTACACATAACAGTTGTAGCGGTAGTACATTCATACAGTATTGCATTCATACACTACACAGGATAGTAGTGGTAGTGCATTCATACACTCCACATAACAGTTGTAGCGGTAGTACATTCATACAGTATTGCATTCATACACTACACAGACTAGTTGTAGCAGTGGTGCATTCATACACTTCACTGAACAGTTGTAGCAGTAGTTCATTCATACACTACACATAACAGTTGTAGACGTAGTACATTCATATACGACACAGAACAGTTGTAGCGATAGTGCATTCATACTGTACACAGAACAGTTGTAGCGGAAGTGCATTCATATACTACACAGGATAGTTGGGGTAGTTCATTCATAAATTACACAGAACAGCGACACAGAACAGTTGTAGCGATAGTGCATTCATACTGTACACAGAACAATTGTAGCGGTATTGCATTCATACACTACACAGGATAGTAGTGGTAGTGAATTCATACACTTCACAGAACAGGTGTAGCAGTAGTGCATTCATACTCTACACATAACAGTTGTAGAGGTAATACATTCATACACGACACATAACAGTTGTAGTGGTAGTGCCTTCATACACTACACAGAATAGTAGCGGTAGTGCATTCATACACAACACACAACAGTTGTAGCAGTAGTGCAATTATACACTTCACTTAACAGTTGTAGAATTAGTGCATTCTTACACTGCACAGAACAGTTGTAGAAGTAGTTCATTCATACACTACACATAACATACACTACACATACCAGTTGTAGTAGTAGTGCCTTCATACACTACACAGAATAGTAGAGGTAGTGCATTCTTACACTACACGGAACAGTTGTAGTGGTATTGCATTCATACACTACAGAACAGTTGTAGCGGTAGTGAATTCATACATTTTACAGAACAGTTGAAGTGGTAGCGCATTCATACATTTCACAGAACTGTTGTAGCGGTAGTGCATTCATATACTACACAGGATAGTTGGGGTAGTTCATTCATAAATTACACAGAACAGTTGTAGCGTTAGTGCATTCATACTGTACACAGAACAGTTGTAGCGGTAGAACAGTCATTCATTACCCTGAACAGTTGTAGCGGTAGAACAGTCATTCATTACCCTGAACAGTTGTAGCGGTAGAACAGGTAGTACATTCATACACGACACATAACAGTTTTAGCGGTAGTACATTCATACAGTATTGCATTCATACACTACACAGGATAGTAGTGGTAGTGAATTCATACACTTCACAGAACAGTTGTAGCAGTAGCGCATTCATACACTACACAGAATAGTAGCGGTAGTGCATTCATACACTTCACAGAACAGTTGTAGCGGAAGTGCATTCATACACTACACAGACTAGTTGTAGCAGTAGTGCATTCATACTCTACACATAACAGTTGTAGAGGTAGTACATTCATACACGACACATAACAGTTGTAGCGGTAGTACATTCATACACTTCACAGAACAGTTATAGCTGTAATGCATTCATACACTACACAGACTAGTTGTATCAGCAGTGCATTTATACACTACACATAACAGTTGTAGACGTAGTACATTCATATACGACACAGAACAGTTGTAGCGGTAGTGCATTCATACACTACACATAACAGTTGTAGAGGTAGTACATTCATACACTTCACAGAACAGTTGTAGTGGTAGTGCCTTCATACACTAAACAGAATAGTTGTAGCGGTAATTCATACACTGCACAGAACAGTTGAAACAGTAACGAATTCATACACAACACAGAACAGTTGTCGCGGTAGTGCATTCATACATTTCACAGAACAGTTGTAGCGGTAGTGCATTCATACACTACACAGGATATTTGTGGTAGTGCATTCATAAATTACACAGAACAGTTGTAGCGGTAGTCATTCATACTTTTCACAGAACAGTTGTAGTGGTATTGCATTCATACACTACACAGGATAGTAATGGTAGTCATTCATACATTTCACAGAACAGTTGTAGTGGTATTGCATTCATACACTACACAGGATATTAATGGTAGTGCATTCATAAATTACACAGAACAGTTGTAGCGGTAGTGCATTCATACTGTACACAGAACAGTTGTAGCGGTATTGCATTCATACACTATACGGAACAGTTGTAGTGGTATTGCATTCATACATTTCACAGAACAGTTGAAGTGGTAGTGCATTCATACTGTACACAGAACAGTTGTAGCGGTATTGCATTCATACACTATACGGAACAGTTGTAGCGGTATTGCATTCATACATTTCACAGAACAGTTGAAGTTGTGGTGCATTCATACATTTCACAGAACAGTTGAAGTGGTAGTGCATTCATACATTTCACAGAACAGTTGTAGCGGTAGTGCATTCATACATTTCACAGGGCAGTTGAATTGGTATTGCATTCATACATTTCACAGAACAGTTGAAGTGGTAGTGCATTCATACTGTACACAGAACAGTTGTAGCGGTATTGCATTCATACACTATACGGAACAGTTGTAGCGGTATTGCATTCATACATTTCACAGAACAGTTGGAGTTGTAGTGTATTCATACATTTCACAGGGCAGTTGAAGTGGAATTGCATTCATACATTACACGGAACAGTTGTAGTGGTATTGCATTCATACACTACACATGATAGTAGTGGTAGGACATTCATACACTTCACAGAACAGTTGCAGCGGAAGTGCATTCATACACTACACATGATAGTAGTGGTAGTGCATTCATACACTCCACAGAACAGTTGTAGCGGTAGAACAGTCATTCACTACACTGAACAGTTGTAGCGGTAGTGCATTCATACACAACACAGAACAGTTGTAGCAGTAGTGCATTTATACACTACACTGAACAGTTGTAGCAGTAGTGCATTCATACACTCCACAGAACAATTGTAGTGGTAGTGCATTCATACACAACACACAACAGTTGTAGCAGTAGTGCATTCATAAACTAAACTGAACGGTTGTAGCGGTAGTGCATTCATACACTAAACTGAACAGTTGTAGCGGTAGGACATTTATACACTTCACAGAACAGTTGTAGCGGTAGTGCATTCATACACAACACAGAACAGTTGTAGCAGTAGTGCATTTATACACTACACTGAACAGTTGTAGCAGTAGTGCATTCATACACTCCGCAGAACAATTGTAGTGGTAGTGCATTCATACACAACAAACAACAGTTGTAGCAGTAGTGCATTCATAAACTAAACTGAACGGTTGTAGCGGTAGTGCATTCATACACTACACAGAACAGTTGTAGCGGTAGTGCATCCATACACAACACAGAACAGTTGTAGCAGTAGTACATTCATACACGGCACAGAACAGTTGTAGCAGTAGTGCAGTCATACACTACACATAACAGTTGTAGAGGTAGTACATTCATACACGACAAAGAACAGTTGTAGCGGTAGTGCGTTCATACACTTCACAGAACAGTTGTAGTGGTTATGCATTCATACACTGCACAGACTAGTTGTAACAGTAGTACATTCATACACGACAAAGAACAGTTGTATCAGCAGTGCATTCATATACTACACAGAACAGTTGTAGCGGTAGTGCATTCATACACGACACAGAACAGTTGTATCAGCAGTGCATTCATACACGACACAGAACAGTTGTAGCGGTAGTGCATTCATACACTTCACAGAACAGGTGTAGCAGTAGTGCATTCATACACGACACAGAACAGTTGTAGCGGTAGTGCATTCATACACGACACAGAACAGGTGTAGCAGTAGTACATTCATACACGACATAGAACAGTTGTAGCAGTAGTGCATTCATACACTTCACAGAACAGGTGTAGCAGTAGTGCATTCATACACGACACAGAACAGGTGTAGCGGTAGTACATTCATACACGACACAGAACAGTTGTAGCGGTAGTGCATTCTTTCACTTCACAGAACAGTTGTAGTGGTAGTACATTCATAGACTTCATTGCAAAGTTGTAGCGGTAGTACATCCATACACTTCATTGAAAAGTTGTAGCAGTAGTGCATTCATACACTACACAGAACAGTTGTAGCAGTAGTACATCCATACACTTCATTGAAAAGTTGTAGCAGTAGTGCATTCATACACTACACAGAACAGAGCATTATCATCGCATTATAAATATAGTTACGCACTTAAATAAATTGACACACGGCCAGTATATGCAATCGAAAAACACAACAAAGCTCTAAAAGCGCTAAATAAGGTTAACGCTAAAATCGGTACGGTTATAATAACCACAAAAACAACAAAAGATCTACTTAATTATAAATACCCCAAACCCCCGCCATTATAATGAAACGTTTCCTGTTCCGCCGTGTCACTCTTCAAGATTGGCTCATTCTCTCAGAAAAACTCACCGTGTACAAACAGAAACAATAATAAAAAATAAAACCTTTTTATACATTTCAATTTATTTGTTCTGGGCTTTAAGCCAAGAAAACCGCTTCGTTTAACCTGATTATGACCGGAATACAAATGACATTAAAATGTTCCAATCATATCTGTTGTCTTAATTTCATTATCAAAACCATGTTTTTTTTCTTACATGAAACAAAAAAAGTAATGGAAACTATGGGAAAGGCATAAAAATGTTAAATTAACACATGTTTTTTTTTAGGGTTTAAGGTTTTCGCAGATGTCACCCGGTATTAAGGCTGTCAAAGGATGACACTCTACTTTCCCGTCCTTCTTGCAGGTACATTTGTTCTGTTGATCAAATGAGTTGATCTCCTCGCCAGCCATGTAGGCTTTTTGGTCGTAAGCACAAACCTCCCCTATAAAAAAATGGATATTGTTAATGTCTAGGTCACAATACAAAAAACACATACTGTAAAGCGGGATATTTCCGCGCGGATGCTTCTTTCGCGATTTACAAGGGACAATAACTTGACCGCGAAAATATGATACGATGAATTATATAAAGGACACGCGTAAAAAAGAGGCGACATAAGAAGCGTCATGACCGTCATATCGTCATGATAAAGAAAGTGTGTCATGGTTATGAGAACAATACACCATGTTTAAAAAATATATATTACACATCTACACATTTCTGATGATTTGTTTATCAAAATACGCTTACTTTTTGTTGTTCGATATGCAATAATAAAGCAAATTAATTTGACTATTTGACACTTTGTATGCCGAGTGTCCCGTCTCTGTGCAAAACAATAGCGCGATAATTTAGTACCTTTAACATGTTTAAATCGCTAAATTATAATTCGTGAAAATAAAATGTTCTAATTTTGGGTCTAAATTAAATAGAAGAAATAAGCCCGTGTAAATAACCCGTTAAACTGTGGAACACATGAAAGTCGGAGATATCAGAGTCAGACTACCAACATTTTGTTTCCATTCAGGGCTCATCATGTGAAGCTGACAGTGCAAAATAAAAAGGTTTTTTTTATCTGGTTTTGTGATCTTCCCCAAAGTCTATCTCTTCCAGCTATCGTTCATGAGGACGACATTTTAGTTTGTCCGTGCTTGGTAAAATGTCGGCGCTTCCTTAAATACGACAGACGGAAAAAATTGTCACTGGGGAAGATCTCAAAATAATAAAGAAAAGAAAAAAGCACTGTCAGCTTTAAGTCCAGAAATGAAAAGTCAAAAGTTTAAAGTGTTCTGAAACAGGTGAAGAATTCATCAAAGGATCATAAGAAACCTTTGTAATGTTTAAAACTTACAATCTTCGACTGAAATAGGATAATGTTTGACGTGATATTTTAAATTGTTGGCCACGTATAATAATCACAAAAAGTACGACAAAAGGAAACATGTTTTTGAAAAATATGTACGTTTTTGAAAAGGAGCTCTGTAACTTCGACATAAAGTTATCATTGTTTTGTTTATAATAATAATAACAATAATTCGAGGTTCTTATATAAACGCTTTATCACAACCTAGGTCGTAGGTCTTCTCAAAGCGGTTCACAAATTAGTATCCGTTGTTATTGGGCCTTTGCAACCAGCCAATATCTTACTCAACGCCCTGGGGAGCACACAAACGGTGCTGCCATTTTAGCGCTTACACCTAGCATTCAACAATTCTAGAACTGCCCAACCTCGTACTCATTTACAGGTGAGTAGATTCGAACAAGCGGAGTGAAGTATCTTGCTCATAGATACAACACAGTGCCGTGCCGTGCCGTGACTCGAACTCGCAACCCTTCAGTCACGAGCCCGGCGTAACTACCACTAGACTACCGCGTTTAGTAATAAATGAATGTGAAGCATGTAATGTTTTATTGATATTGCCTGTTCTGGTTTCTTGATTATACATTTTTTTTAAATATTTATAAGAACCACACTTACCTGGGCAGAGAAGGCATCGTCCATCTGCTGACATTATTGTGTTACACTCTTTAATTTCGGGACACAGATTATCAAAGAACCTACAGTCGCTGCAATTCGGAAGTGTCGTAGGCAGGCAAATGGCAACCACTGATGTCACCTCAGGCACGGGGACGCAAAAACGAACGCAGTCTTTGCTTCGTTCTTGAGTCACTGGAATTAGCACAAAATAGAAATTTAAACTCTTGTAACGATAGAATCCTACATATCTCCAATACAATACGCAAATATGTGTCGGGTCAGACACTTCTGTATCTGACAACCCCATAGAACGACATTATTGTATATGTACTTTTATACATAAAAAGAAGAGGGGGATATTCAAATTGATGTTTTATATTGAAACAAAAACTAATAGGATATATCTGTTTCATATTAAGTACTATTTCATATTAGTATGTATCAGGGAAAACCAAGGTTTGGATTCGGGTAAGTGGATTTGAATAAGTACTTGCCCGCAGGTGAAATGTATTGATCCTAAATCATCACAAGCATACATGAACCGGTACATTACATGGAATAAGGACTTTACAACAATATGGTGTTTTAAAAGAAACAGTGATATTTGCATGTTCATTGTTTATTTGGCGAGTGATAAAACAGTATATTGTGAATAAAGTATAATTAAAAAGTTTTGCACTAGTTCCTCAGGCAACTACACGCACATTTTCAGTTGCCCGCAGACTAAATATTCGGGGCCCTGACCAGACCGTGGATTTTTCCTCTATGACGTCAAATCTAACTTGATTTCAAATTGACTTACAATGGATACCACTGTTAATTGTGCATGCCATTCATTAGACGGAGAAAAAAAACGAGTAAAAGTAAATAAAATGAAATTATTGATACAAAAAGCAAAGTATGGAAATCAAAAGACCACCTTGATGCTAATTTTTAAAAATCGCTTAGATGGAAACAATTTAAATCTTGCAAATTATTTATTTAAACATTACGCATTTTGTTTATCGTTACACAATTCAACGTATCTTATATGCATACAAAATTAATAACAAATTTGGAAAACTTCTTTTAAAAAAATAAATCAGTTTGTCTACATAAGAAGCAGAGAACAGTAGAAATGGCTTAATCCTAAAAATAAAGGGCATGTCTCGGATAAACATTGATGGCGGATTCATCCTGCACAACACACCTACATTTATATATATCTATAAATTACTTTTTGGACAGTTTTTTTTTAGAAGATTGATTTTTTTTCAAAAAATGATTTCCCCAGATTTGGGACTTGTGAAAACCATGGTTACCACATCAAAAAACGCCAAAAAAAGCAAAAAAACTTGATTTGTGACTCAAAATTTGACCCACGCAAGTAGTATTTTTTTTCTTTAAACCTGTCTTACTTTAAATATCACCTGCACGGTAACAGAAACAACTGGATTTTTCACAATATTTACACATGTGCTGAGTACAAAAATAGATTATATGAAAAGCTAGCTTTTGTTGTGTAGACACAGATTTATATATGGAGAAAAATGGAGTCTCAAGCCAAATTCGATTTTTCTTTTCTTTAAATGAGAAGGCCACATAGTCCAATTCATCATGTATCTGCCAATTTTAGAGCTGATTTTTTTTTTAAAGTTTTGATACATGTAATATTACAGAGGTTATTCATTGAACAAAAATATCACTCATGGCCACCGCACGCTACTGTACACTGCTACAATATACATCACTTTCTTTTTTCCCAAAATTTAATCAAAACCTTTTAAATGTCTGGAAAATGACACAATGAACAAAAAGATGTATCCGTTTCCTTTCTCACATTAAAAGTGACCGAGTAATATGAATTCTCCTGACAGGTGAATTTTTACCATTTCTGCTCTCAAACTACCAACAAAGGGAGGTAGTCTGAACAATTAAAAATATCACCCATGGCCACCGTACGCTATTGTACACTGTAATGGTCTCGTGTTCTGAGTAAAAGTTAGATATCAAATATATTTTACCATTTCATGAAAAAGAAATCCAACCGATACATTTCATTGATTAGAATATATTACATATAGCACACACGCAGGAGTACGCACATAGGTAGATGTTAGCCATGTGGCATAGAACTAGTAGTTAGCGCCTTATAAGGCAGCTCCTGCGAATTCCTCAAAAATTATATTGATTAATGAATATGCTAATTGTATTAATTGTATATCTACTTACTGTAAAGCGCTTAAGCGTGGCTTATTTTAGCAAGATAGGGCGCTATATTAAATGCTGTATATTACTGTCATTATTATTATTATACAAAAACTAAATCTGCATATTCATCTACATGTATTACACTGATTCATCATCTCTGACCTATTAAAATTAGTTAAATAAATTATATTTAAAGGTTCAATATCTGCTGACAATTTTATCACGAAAATCATTATAAAAAGTATTAATTGAAACATCAAACAATGTACGTGAATACACTTGCAATTAATCACTCTGTTTCGCCCCTCCGTTTCTAATTTTATGAACATCGTGACGGCAGCTTGTGTCTAACATAATGAATACAGTTTATTTGACACTAAAATATGCGATTTAGAACACTTTTCATATTTCAGTGCTATTTTATTAGCATACCAAGCAAATGAAATATTTACGTTTTCCCCGCGATTCTGTAGCATATGTCTGAAGTAATAGATTAGTCCTAATAATATAGGTATTACAATGATATCGTAATTTCTAAGGAAGCTACACCTTATGCGGAATATGATTCATAAAGTTGTTTGGGGAAAGCTTAAACTCAAACCAGGTTTTCAGTTTAACAGGAATGCCATCACGTTACTTTTTAATGTAAAAAAATATATTTTGAAATCAAGGACATTCTATTTCTTCGTCAGCCACTTTCCCAATCCTTTACTTCAAACTTAACCAACAGGAACGGATTACTACTGAGCTGGACGTTAAGCGTGATAGCTTGAACTTTCCCTTTCTTGATAGCAACGTCCCTGCTCCTCCTACAGAGTAAACATGACGCAGTTGATCCTTGCTCCGAATGTCATGATTTTCGTAAAAAATAGATGACGTTTGTAATTATTATTGGCAGGGGTTACGGTCGGAGTGTTGATCTCGATGTGATATTGTGTATTTGTTACTTATGCTTATAAGCAAGACTTATTATATTGACACTTACCCAGTTCGCACTCTTAGGACACAACTTACTTTGATTTAATCTATGTTTACACTGCATGTGTAGTCGATGAAGCAAAAGACGCTTACGCTTCCGGAAAACCTTATTTTATCATCCTGGTACTCTTACAATGTTCTGCATTTACATTTTCTTCCGTATATATTTTGTCCTTGTTTTATCAATTTTGAGTTCGAATTGTTGTTAAATTGACATTTGTTCTGAAAACTGCAAAGGAGTCGGACGTTAATGTCCCCATTTTATCGGAATACTTGAAATTAATAGGTTGTAGATTTTGAAGAATTTTTCTGATCTTTTGATTAATTTTACTATCATCTCCTCAAAACCGTTTTTGCCAAAAAAATACCATACTGTACCTCATACAACATTGAAGGAACACCAACGTCAGCTTATTACTAGAGTGTTGTTTTCAAAGAAGTGCGAATAGCGATACAGATATATGGTTGTTAACTCATTAAAAGCAACTTTTGTGAAAAACAATTCAAAGGTCAAATTGAAATATGCTTCGGGCAAAATAGTGGGAAAGATTGCGTTCCTGGTTAACAGTATACAGATTAATTTAGACTTTAAATTCTTCATCCGACTAACGGCATTCCTATGGAATTAAACTGTGCATATTCGTGTTTTTTTTACACTTTGCTATATATAGGATCTTACTTGAGTTTTCATTTCATATTAGATTTTATGAAACGAGTTTCTGGAGTTTATATTTTTGCGAGCCTTGGCGAACAAAAATTAAAACTTTGAGACGAGTTTCATTAAAGCTCATATGAAATGAAAACAAATTTAAGATACTTTTTATCACATAACTCAGCCATTTTGTTGCGCCATTCACCATTTATGACGTCATGTCATTGTCCATATTATGACGTCACAATCAATTTCTGACTGGCACAGCCAATGAAAAACGCTCCAGGGTATATTCCACTAGTGACATAAGTGTATGTAAAAATATCACACGGGCGAATTCACTGGATAACAGGCCGATTATGTGATAAATTAGCACATGTATATAAATATATAATAACCGCCACGTGTTGTTAATTTCTCAACAGACATGTGTGAGATTTGTGCAAGAGCGCAGCTCTTCTTGCGCCGAAGGCGCAAGAAGCGAAGCTCTGTTCCGGTAACATGTGTACGAACAATTGAAGTCATTGTAACGTCGAAATACTATGCTTCCAAAATCCTTCGCCACGGAAGTAGCTAGTATAGAGTTACCGCGGTCCTATTTTTACGATGCTGTTTAGCTTTGCTACACATTCTCAAAAATATTTCTTTATTTGATAAAAAATAATTTTGGTTATGTAAATTCATGACATTAAAAATTATAGAAACTGAAGCTTCTTTCAAATTTTCAGTCTTTTCTTCTCTCCACCCAAACCGGAAGTATATAGTAACTACCAAACCAAGACGGAAATCCGGATATGTTTTGGCTATTGTGATTCTCTTTTCACACGATTTAGAGGGATCAGGCAAAGTATATCATGTCGGAAAATAAAATTGGAATTTAATCACCAATATACTTAACTTTTATAATAACAGATAATAACAGTTACATTTGATAAACAATACATCTTCAAATATGAAGTCCCTCTACTGGGCCTCACTCTTTCCGCAATATTGCGCTGAGGCCATAGACGGGGCAATTAAATGCAACAGTACCAAATGCATTTGTGTTTTCTATTGAACTGCATTATTCAATCGAATGCTTTTCTTTACTTATTATTAATTTTACATTTATCGCTATAAAACGAATAAATAGATAATATTTTTAAAATGTTATTTAGAAAATAAATTGAAAAAAAGGCATTTAGACGCTTCTCTCGTTTCAGGCAATGCCTGTTTTCAAAATGAATGATTTTGCCCAGCAACAGATTCAAGTATATTATAAAAAAAAAACAATTACAGGTAAATTTTGTATGTATTAAAATGGGTAATGTTATAATTCAAAAATTATAGTATACTATCGAAACAAATGTACGAGCTGCGCTCTCTCCAGGCCATGCCTGAGTCATATTATGTGTTTTATTACCATGCTGTGATATTTGATCTTATGTTTTGTCGTAACAAGAGCGTAGCTCTCGGTCGCCGAAGCTCTTTAATGGTAAACACATGCGTGCGTAAACAGAGTTGCTTCCCCTTTCCTACACCTTGCCTTTATTTTTTGAAAAAATTAACAGGAAAATCTTGGAACTGATGGCTGTTGTATTTAACTCTTTGTCGGTGCTTCATGACTTTTTAATTTCAGTTTTTGCCACAGGCACAAAAAGTAAAAACGGGGATGTTTTCTGAAGATCCTATTTTGTCATCAATCAGGTTCTGTTAATATTTTTATCGGGAGATAATTTCAAAAAGAGCCGCATTAAACCAATAGGTCAACGTGTACATTTATTTTTCATCGTCTAAAATTGTATCCGCTTTTGATTTCCATTTGTTGAGAATATGAACGAAATAATTAACATTTTTGAAAGTCTGGTTATAGTCTTTACATAAGTTATGTATGCATCACCACTCAAAAAAGAAACAATGGATAATTCATTTATGTCGAAATCAACAATAATTGTCCAGACAACGAACCCGAGTTCAACGCCCTTTTTCAGCAACGTATTACTTTTTCACAACGCATGCCGATTTATAACTAGTAAGAGACAGAAACTGCTTAATTGTATTTGGCATTATTACCTGTCAAACCTCAGTGACAGTTACACAATTTTAAATTCAATCCGGTGTTTTAGGATGAAACAGGAATTATAAATATCGATATAACGACAATCTCAGTTCCATCAAAGTAATACGATGTTTTCTTTTTTTAATTTCATTTTTTTTAACTAACATCTCTATACATTTACTTTTATAGACTTATCGTCAAATATGTAATTTGCACTTTTTTTCTATAGCAATTACCAAACAGTTTTTTTCCCACCTTGTTTCAATTATTCTTTTTGTGACCTGACGGAAGCACGCAGATGATTTTATTTTTAATGTGGGAGGAAGCCAGAGTATCCGAAGAAAACCCCCGTGGTCGGGCAGGTATAGTCGGGATTGAATCCGGTCATCTTGGTGAAGACGAGCGCGCTATCCACTGCGCCACCGACCCATCATATACGTTACGCACAAGAACAGATATCTACTTTAGCTTTGAAAATGGCGTCATTGATGCAAAAATTATATTGTGAATACATTTTTTCCAATCATCAACGATACAAAAACCTTCATTCGGGAGACCGGGGCAAGTTCGGCCACCCCTGATATTTTTGTTTTTTAGCTAATATTTACAACTTTATAACGTCATAATTAAGCTGATTCTTATAGGGCCAAACTTACTCGAATGCCTGTCCGAACTTATCCCACTGCAGGGCTCGTTCGGTCATACGATCATCCGACAGGGGAAATTAGATAATGTTCAAAAACGGACGTGCTGCCATACCTCCCAGAACGGACTTAAATAAAAATGGGCCGAATTTGCCCCGATCTCCCCTATTGTTATGTCGGTCTTAATCTCATTAAACTTATGTTTTATTGTTATCCCTCGACTAGCCGACTTTAAATAAATGTTATCTTGTCTCATTCTGAAAGCAGTATTAAAACTATCTCATTCTAGATCAGTAAATATCAGAGATCAACAAAAGCTTCGCTCTTTTATGGCTTTGCCTTTTCATATTAATACCTCTTCAGAGCTAATGTTTCTGTTTCATATGTACAATGTGCGACTATAAATAAAATTTCGTGTACCTTGTATCCTGTACCCTACTTCTGATCGACTTGGTTTTTGTTTTATTTTAGGTTGGATCAAATGAAGAACTTGACTGATAGCATCGATCTAAATACCCTCCTGAACTTGAAATCAAGGACTGTACATTTTCTTCTACATCAGCAAGTTTCATCGATATTTTCTTACAACCTTATTCAATGTACCCACGTTCTCACTGTTAGGTCGGAACATGACTAGGATCTGATTGACATGGCTGATGCCATCGATGAGACCTAAGACGCTCCCTGAGCACCTGGTTTTATTCTACTGGTACGTTTTAATTAAGAGGGACTATGAACATCTTGCCGTCGATCATATTTTGCCCTAGTTTTTTTAGTTCGAATAACGCTTTTGTCGAGGTTTCGGTAAGTTCGTTTACGGGTCCTTCGCACTTCTTTTTACAGAGTTATGGACGTTTGTACATTTATTCTATGTACGTTTGTCCTGAGGGAAGAAGGATATAGATAGTACGAAATACTTTTGGCTGGTTTATAAGCATTTCTGTTATTAAATTTGAGTTTATAAATGTGGTATATTAATCAGGTAAAGAGTTATTAAGCAAATGCGTTGCGTTTGCAACGGGCTGGCAAGATCGACTGATACTGTATTACAGTAATATCATAGTTACACGTTTGTATTGTCTAAGTTTATAACTTTGGCTTGTGGGGGTTAAAATAGCTATACATTTAAATTGTTATATTTACATTTGCATGGCATTGTCACTATATAGGCTATTTGAAAGCTGTGTCGTTGATGGGATTTTAAATACCATGCACCACGAGACATTATTCTTAGCGAATTATTACAATATTATCCGATGTAAATAAACAAGACGGTTGCTGAACTATCGCTGGGCATTGTGAGACTAGACAGTGTAATTATAAATGTGCAAAAGAAAAAAAGGAAAAATACTTTTATAAGAACAAAAACAAGACCAAGGTCTGCAATATCGTACAAAATGCACATCGGTTGAAATAAGCAATGCCGGTAATGGAAACAATTTTAACACTCATGCAATTTATCATAAATTAAATATCGTCTTTTACACTGCACTGATCAACTGGGGTTCGTTACAAATGTCTGAAATACACATATGCTATAGACCTACTGACACATATGCTACATACCTACTGATATGAGTCACAGCACACATAAATATACACAAGGCATATGTGACAATGTGTATTTCAGACATTTTTAACGAACCCCTGCGCTCCGTCGTAAGATCACTCACTTCAAACGCTATCAGTTTCACGCGTCTCTCAGCCACGGTTTCCTCAGTTTATGACGACATGTCAAATAACGAGGCCGTTGTAGAATCTACCGACTGTAGTCAGATTCCCAAACAAGCAACAAATAAATTCACGCCTGGATTCTTCACAAATTCGAACTTTTCTCTCTGCTCATTTAACTTCCAAAAATAACTCCTCGTGGAGGGCATGGTCGGATTCACGGTGTTCACTGTATTTATCCATGCGCGAAATTTGTACTAGGTGCTATATTACAACTGCAAAATTTATGATGCCGTCAAATGTGACAAACTTGATTTAATTCCGTTTCCCGTTACATTTAGTCTGCAAACTCAAGCGTAAATCAAATAAAATCGAGAAGACAAAAAATCTAAGGTTAACATCACTTTCAAAAATAAGACCAATTCGGCGGCTATTTTGAAAATGCCATTTTTTGCGCTTCACGCAATGGAAACATTTCACCTTTTATATCCATTGGTTAATCACTAAAACTGTCGTTGCGTTGCCATTATTAATTGTAGTAAGTTAAATACGGATTTTTTTTACTTCTCAGAGGAGTATATTTTTTAAGATGAATGTTGCGGGCACGTATTATCTGGTTCCGTATTCGTCTTCAATATAGCGATACCGAGTTATTTGTCAGGTACTCAAAATTGTTTTTTTAGAAAACATCTTCTTTTTTTTTAATAATGATATCAATTATTTTTATATATTAGTGAGGACAATATTTTCTTTAAATTGCTAACACCTGTTGATATCCAATTGATACAATTATACTTTAGTCATAATAAGGGTCAGTATCTGCAAGTAAAGCTTATTCATGACATTGTTAAATACGCAGTAATCTGTACCAACCGGAAATGGTATAATAACATTTAATGTAGAATATCACTTTCTTGATGGAATTGCCATTGACACCCTTACTGCAAAACAACAGGAGCTTCGGGAGGAACTCCTATGAGAAGTTAAACATTTCCCGTATTTATTTATTTTTCTTATATTCATTTTTCGGAAAAAGGAGTAAACAGCATAGTAAATATCGCTCAAAAAAATATTTGTAAGTGTGTTCATTCTTTGTGATTTGACCGGTCAAAGATACCAATTTAACACAACATCTGCTTTTGGTAAAATAAATAAACGTTCTTTATAAAAATGAATTACAATACTTACCAACGAGACCCAATAAAGCACACAAAAATACACTGCCAGCAAGTATGGATCGATTCATTTTGATTGAGTAATTTACTGCCCTGAAACGAAAAAAAAAATCACCTACATTTTGATTATAAATTCAATAAACGTCTTTGCCAATCAAGATAATAATATATGGACTGCAAATAAACAAATACACAACTTTGGCCATTTCATCAGGATTTGTTTGACAAGACCAATCCCGATTCAACGCCAATTGGTAAAAGCTTGCCTTAATAATAATAATAATAATTCGAGGTTCCTCTATACCGCTTTATCACAACATAGTTCGTAGGTCGTTTCAAAGCAGTTCACAAATTATCATCCGTAGTTATAAGGCCTTTGCAACCAGCCAATATATTTTTGAACTCCCTGGGGAGCATACAGCCAGTGCTGACATAGAGGCGCTTATACCTAGCATTCAACAATTCTAGCTCTGCCCAACCACGTACTCATTTACAGCTGAGTAGACTGGAACAAGGGGAGTAAAGTATCTTTCTCAAAGATACAACACAGTGCCGTGCCGTGACGAGCCCGGCGTCCTACCACTGGACTACCATGCATTCTTAGTAGAGTTATTCATGTAACGTAAGTAACCAGTGAGAACATGCGTTCAACCTTCACGTATCAATGTCTGAGATTATAATACTTATGAATCATTAATATATTTGACCTCACGTCTAATGACGAAATTAGATAATCTGTATTTTCTCCGTAGTGAAAATCTTGCGACATTTTCTCCAAATTGAGTAACACGCGTGTTTAGTAATGATATGATGCAGTTTAATCGCATGATGTAAAATGTACCGGATAAATAAAAGTAATATTTACCAGGAAACAAATGCACATCAGATATGCAATGTAACATTATGTGTTTTACAACAAAAACAAAAATATATATTGGTCTGTGTGGAAGCGTACAAAGGATATTAGGTCTTTATAGTGAAGGAAACCAGAATCCCCCCTAGAAAACATTAGAGGTACACGTCACTTCATACATTTTCATCTCTAATGGAGGAACTGTAGCCCGAAAAGCATCAGCGAAATCAAAGAGTTCCGCTATCGAAATACACACATTTTGTGAATCCTTTGATTAGATCATTTTGCTTTTTTTCCGACATACAAAACTGTCAAATCACTAAGGTGATACATATCCGGGAATATGCACCAAATCACAGGCGATCAATTTGACCGTTACGCTGCCACGCGATTATTCCTATTTTGAATTAAGAGAGATTAAATAAAGGCAATAATCCGCAACAGTTTCCAAACTTATTTCGTCCGCTAAGAAGTCCGTACAGAGCCGTCAATTTTGTCTTATCAAAGTTGAAAAGAATATATAGTACCAAGAACGGGACTCTTTGATTGATAAATGGGTGGCAGGCGAAAGCGCTATCCACTGCACCACCCAACCATATATTAGCATGTTAAAATTATATTACTAAAGTTTATAACTTTTATGGGCGGATTGGTCGAGTGGTTTACACTCTGGCCTTCCAATCAGGCAGCCGGGGTTCGATCCCCGAAATCGCCGTACGCATGGAATATTCAGAGAAAGTGTTTCGTCTCCTGCCCACACAACTCCAACAACCCCCGTGGAGTTTAAAATGGTCTGGGGTTGGTGGTGCGGTATCCGTGCTGTAGTATTCAAGTAAGGTGGCACTATAAATGATACCGATGGAAGCACGGTCCCAATACAAACAGAACACGATACATATCCAGCACACACACAGGCATACACCCATAGTGAGATGTTAGCCAGGTGGCATAGGACTAGTAGTTAGCGCCTGATAAGGCAGCTCCTGCTAATTCTTCAATATTGTAATGATCAATATATATATATATGTTAATTGTATTGACTGTATACAGTTGTATATATATGTACTGTAAATCGCTTGAGAGTGGCTTATGTTAGCTAGATAGGGCTCTATATCAAATGTTGTATATTTATATTCATTTATTTATAACTTAATTATTCTGATATTGTTCCATCAATTGGTTTTTTTTATCTGAAATTGCATGACCAAATCTATTAAACCCTATCTTAAAATATGAGAAAAAGTGTAAAGTGTTACTATCATGAATTGAGGAAAGAAATGACGTCTTATATTCAAGAAGAATTACACAAATGTACTGGTACTGTATTATACTTGTTTATTTATTATATATTATATTAGTAATATATTAATATATCTCCTGTTGTTTACAGTAGAAAGATGTAAACTTGTTCTTATAATGCATGCATTTTATATTTCTGAACATAACCAATTGATAATGATGAAGAATATATATGAATCTGAGAAATACATACCTGCTCAATGAGAACTGCAAGATGCTGCCTTCTCAATGCCAAACAGAATACTGTAGAATACAATTATGTTTCTGCATTTAAATGACAATAATCAAAACAGGGACAACACATCAAATCATCGTGAAGTTGTCATAATGTGTCAGTTGTTTTGCAATCATGACATTAATGGCTTAAGTATCAGGCATCCTAAAATAATAAGTGTGTGGCCTGGAGCCATAAATAACCTCAATTAACTATGGTAAGACGACAAGTTCGTGTGCCTTAAATTAAAATCACGTTCGCTTTCTTCTTTTTCAAACTGATCGTTTTTTTACTATTGTCTAATTTCCCCTAGAAAAACGAAACATGAAAGGGCAGATGTAATATAACAACGCTTCGTTCACTTAAAATTCATATATGAAAACAATGTATGCCGTTTTTAGAATCGCATAAATTCATACTTCTTACTACACATCAGGATAATTTATAAATAAATTTACTGAAAACTGTACTTCCCTTTCGTCCATGTTATGCTGCCTTCCCGTCCAAACCCGTTAAAAGTATCAGACCTACAATTGCAGCTGTTACCGTTGCGTTGACACTATCGAATACATTCATTGCAGATTTTAGGTTGTGGTTTCGATTGTTGTTGCGGTTGTGGTTTGTTTGAGATTTTCGATGTTATTTTAGTTTCGTTTTTTATAAGTCATTAGTCAAAAGGGGAAATGCTCTAATTTAGGTTGAACTTTCTTTATGTTATTTACGATTTCTTAACTATCAGCCCTGAATGCAATTCCTCGGCACTTTGAAGGGGTGGTACGTCATCCTGTATAATCCAGAGGTTGCGCTATCCCTTGTGCCCTCTGCACCCTTGGCATGTGTCATGACATAAACGAAGGACCAGTGAGTGCTACCTTGTGAATGAGACAAGGAGACTAGTTTGGTGCTCATTGTACACCATACGAATCCCACGGTAGCGTAACAATAAAATTGACTGGCGTACTTTCGTTGAAGTCGGGTGTCGCTATTCGGTAATCTGCAAAGGAAAAATATCGGCCTAGTGGCTGGTTAGGTTTTTTGTCTACCTGACACCAATCAACACAGCTGGTCATGCGCCTACAGTTTGGCTTTGACAGGACTGGACAGTAAATACTTAACTCATACTATATTTCTCAAACGCCTATTCATGCATATTTTGAAGGAGTCCTGTCAAACTGGTTTTATTCCTGATATTGTGAGAATACTTCGCAAGTATGATTTGTTTAATTATCTGTTGCAGTATATATCAGATACAGTTTTTCCAAGTAGTTCATCATGGAAGTCAATTTCCTATAAAGCAGTTTATAATTGGGAAGAATTAATGATGTACGATAGAATGAACAACGATTCAGATTTCACAAGATTTTTGCTCATTCATGATGTAATTTCTCCACATATTTTATGGACAGTAGCATTAAAATTCCCTGAACATCTAAGCAAGATAAGCAATATAGTTCGATTATGTGCTAATTTAAGATCAACAAATATTATTGAATTATGCCATTTTTGTGGTATTTTACATAATGACTGTATAACACATACAGTAATCCATTGTACAAAAACTGAAAGTCTTAGAGACGATCTATGGTGTCTTATAAGTACGGCTTTTGATATAGAACTTGGCGTGTTCTTATCCTCTTTGTCTGATTATGATTTAATTCATGTATTACTAGGGGGTAGCCTTCCCCACATATTAAGCTCAACTGATTATGTAACCTTTGTACTGCATAATGCTATTTTTATTGACAAAATGTTGCTGTTGTATCAGCGTTAATAATGATATAACACGTACAAACGTACGTACAATAGCAATGTCTAGCTAATTATTATTTTTTTTTTCTCTCTTATTTTGTGTGTGTTTATGTGTGGGTAAGCCTGAGAAGACCTTGTTGGTAGGGCTTTCCCCAACCCTTGGAAACCTCAGGATTCCCAGGCATTCTAATTATTTTGTATGATTTGCTGTTCTTTCTGTATTTACTAAACTAATTCAAGTTTCATTAACTTCTCTCTTCATCTCTGTAGTTAACTGATGTATTTATGTGCATGTAAGAATCAATTAATAATATTTGATTTGTATTTTGACTACACTGTATATTTTTGTAACTCTTCAATTTGGAGGAAATAAAAAAATAATAATAATAATACGAATCCCACGGTAGCGTAACAATAAAATTGACTGGCGTACTTTCGTTGAAGTCGGGTGTCGCTATTCGGTAATCTGCAAAGGAAAAATATCGGCCTGGTGGCTGGTTAGGTTTTTTGTCTACCTGATACCAATCAACACAGCTGGTCATGCGCCTACAGTTTGGCTTTGACATTTTTCAAAACAGGTTCAGAGAGCGTAAACCCTGGAGTATCGAGGACGGTTTTACCTACATGAATACCCAGGAATAACTGGACAAGAGTAATCTATTAAGGTATAATGCATGGATTCATCTTGCAGTTGTCGCCAAAATTCGATTACACAAGAAAGTGTAGACTGCAAGCCAGGGGGGGGGGGGGGGGTATATATTTGGCTATCCTCGATACTAGACTCGTTAACGTTCACTGCACACCTGGAACATGTCATAACGAAAATGAATGATACAAGTAGGCTATCCCAATCCTTGGTTGTATATTAAAAGAATTGCGCGGCACCGTAACAGTAAAATTGACTTGCTTTGAAATCGGATGTCGTAATTTTGAAATCTTCGAAGGAGAAGTGTCAGCCTCTACGATTGGTCAGTGCTAATGACTGGAACCAAAGAAATCGCTCACGTCAATCTTTTTTTTGCATATTGAAGGGATGCAGAGAATGTAAGTAAGTATTATCCCTGCAATTTCGAAGATAAGATGTGGTACGATTATGATATGTAGTTCTCTCTAAAAACAATAAAGAAAAAGTCATAGTGCTCGTTTTTCAGAAGTACGGTGCGATCTAAAGGAAAATCACATGATTTTAGGGGGCAGCCTAGCGTGTGTTTAATAATTCCATATAATGTTACACTTCCTATTTTAACCGTATAAGTAAATCAATCACTTTGTGTGCGTGATATTTTTGTGTCTCATAACTTAAATATCAATGTCTCGGTATTGATCAATTATCAAATGTAAATTTTGTGATTTTGCTTAGTTTTAATTAATGAATCAATGACACTTCAAATAAACTAATCTGGTTTTTTTTTTTTCTTCTTATCATTGCATTCTTGTCAATTAATTCAGCATATTTCCTGTGCTGACTCACGTCTTTGATAGAACTTATAAGAATGTTTTTCTTTAATTCAAACGAAATCCTTATGAAGTGGAAGGAAATTATATGTATAATAATCACGATTTGGGTGTACATGCATGTTATAAATTAACAAAATACAGCGTGACATAATTGATGCTTAATTAATGTTTTTTCTGTTTAATAATATGCATGAGAAGATGTTTAATGAATATGAAAGTGCAAACAAGTAGAAATACATATATTAGTGACTTCCGGACATAATATACACAATTTAACATATTAATTAGTATAGCCAACAATAACTACAATAACAACAAAATTTGATCAAGATCAAAACACGGGATTTCCAACAGGAAAATGATCAAAGATATTTTCTCGGACTGACGATCGCCTCCCTTCGGTTTCCTTCGCTTCCCTTCTTTGACCTTTGACCAACCTAACCATAGGGTCAGGTTATTTCTGAACAGTCAGCATTGATAGAAAGCTGTTTAGTGTTTCTTTCTTCCGTCCCCCTCCCCTTTGTTGGGACATTATTTACTTGAGGTACATAGTTGTGATTGTCAGATCTGTCATGATGCGGTGACCTTGGAACTGCACAATAAAAAAAAATGGAAGAATTTTGACCAAATTTTGATTATTTGACTCCTGTGACCTAACATAAAGATCAAGTTCAAAAAGATGAACTTTGAATGTAGGCGAACATACAAACTATAGATGTGCCAAATACTCTGTATGTGTCTTAAAGACGGAGGAGAAGACTTTTAAATGAATTTTGCAAAAATTTCAAATTTAGGGGGAAAATGCACATTTTCAAAGTGGCATATCTTCGTCATTTTTGATGCTATGACCTTAAAACTTTCCACATACCTTTCTTAGATCGTGCTTTTTAAGATCTGATAAAAAAAAGATCTACAAGTTCCACATAACGTTCATACATGACAACGAACGCTAAGGAAGTTATGGTCGTTCTAAAATTGTTTCAAAAATTGATTGTGTTCGGGTGTCTGGAGATCGATGTCATCTATCATGTGCTGAAATATGAACGTTCCATCTGTTTTCGTTCATGATATAAACAAGATATGTGGAAATAATAAGAATAAGAATAAGAAAAAATAAATAACAAAAACAATAGGGATTTCCATCTGAAAATGAAATCCCTAATAACAACAATTGGGAGATGGCTTATAAATATAAGAGTCTACTCTTGTTGCCAGATCCCTAATATTACATTAGGAAAAAGGATATATTATGTACAGCATATTTGTAAATAAAATGTTGTTTAAACCAACAATAACTGCTGATCTTGTAATGAACAGTTTGATGTTGCTTCGCAAAAATGATAAATAAAAAATAATGTCCATTTTCAACTGTATTAAATTGAGCAAGCAGAAGTCCGCATATTCTGAAAATGGACAAACAGATATATTTGAGCTATCTAGGAAAAGATATTATTAAATTTTACATTCTGTATGCTTAGACCCATTGACAAAAATTACATTCATAAATGCATAACACAGGTGTTCATAGAATCTCAGCACGTGGGAACTGATAGTAACCTGATCACACTGCGTAGTAATACACTACAAAAACTACTCACTCGGAACGACCGACCTAGATGCTTAATTCTTACATCTTAAAATATTATTGAACTGTGCTTTGTGAAATATCCACGTATTCACGTGTCCTGTGCTACAAATAAACATTGAATATGGAACTACATTTTGTTGTGTTATTGTTGTTGACGGTTGCTAAGATCTCTCACGATAGTGTCACATTTCCCCGCGAAAAAACACTGTTCTCGCCACTGCGTTGCACCCGTGTATAAGCAGGAACAAACCCTGTTTATTTGTTTTATTCGTTGTTATATCGATCCACTGAAAGGATTCGTCAATGTAAATATAAGGAATGATATTTATTTTTTCAACATTTATGAGGTCATAACAACAATGGGTTTTTGGACATATTTTACATGAATCGCTAACGCGATTCATTCAATATGTCCATAAACCCATTGTTGTTATGACCTCATAAATGTTGAAAAAATAAAAATCATTCCTTAATTGACAACGTCACCATGGCATCCTCACTCCATGTAGTGTAACCATGGTAGCGTCATCAATATTGCCACACTTTTAATGCGCTTTTGCTGATGACGCAGTGCAAATTACTTATTTTGCAACAAGCTTTTAAACGTTAAAAAAGAGTTGGAGCAAAATTCTAAATCACCCTTGTGAGATATAGAAGGGAAACCGCAACCCTTGGGATACTTGTTTTAAGTTTAAACGCATGTTAAACACGAAACCTCTTACACTAGGGTTTTATATTTTCTGTCTACATCACACATGAGTGATATATTCTATTTCTCTGTCTACATCACACAGGAGTGATATATTATATTTCTCTGTCTACATCACACAGAAGGAATATATTATATTTCTCTGTCTACATCACACAGAAGGGATATATTATATTTCTCTGTCTACATCACACAGAAGGGATATATTTTATCTTTCTGTCAAATCACACAGGAGTGATAAATTCTATTTCTCAGTCTACATCACACAGGGATGTAGATTCTACTTCTCAGTCTACATCACACAGGGATGTAGATTCTACTTCTCAGTCGACATCACACAGGGGGTGATAGATTTGAGTTTTCTGTCTACATCACACAGGAGTGACATATTCTATTTCTCTTTCAACCACACAGGAGTGATAGATTATATTTCTCTGTCTACATTACTCAGGAGTTAAATATTCTTTTCCTTTGTCTCCATCATACAGGGGTAATATATTCTTCATGTCTACATCAAACAGGAGTGACAGATTATATTTCTCTGTTTACATCACACATGAGTAATAGATTCTATTTCTCTGTCTGCATTACACAGGAGTGAAAGATTCTATTTCTCTTTCTACATCACACAGAAGGGATATATTTTATCTTTTTGTCTACATCACACAGGAGTGACAGATTCTATTTCTCTTTCTACATCACACAGAAGTGATAGATTCTATTTCTCTGTCTACATTACACAGGAGTGACAGATTCTCTTTCTTTTTCTACATCACACATGAGTAATAGAATCTATTTTTCTTTCTACTTTACACAGGATTGATAGATTCTAGTAGTCTACATCACACAGGAGTGAAATATTATATTTCTCTGTCAACCTCACACAGGAGTTATAGAATATATTTCTCTGTCTACATTACTCAGGAGTGCAGTATTCTTGTTCTCTGTCTCCATCAGACAGGAGAAATAAATTCTACTTCTCTGTCTACATCACACATGAGTGATATATTCTATTTCTCTGTCTACACCACACAGGAGTGTATATTCTACTTTTCTGACTACATCACACAGGAGTGATAGATTCTATTTTTCTGTTCTCATCACACAGAAATGATATATTCTATTTCCCTGTCTCATCACACAGGAGTAATATATGCTATTTCTCTTGTCTTAAACACACAGGAGTAATAGATTCTATTTCTCTGTCTAAACACACAGGAGTGATAGATTCTATCAAAAGCAATATACATGGAAGAATGTGAGGCTGAACAAAATCTTATATTTACTGATGTAAGATACTATATTCTACCTGGCAACATGAATTGCCAGAAGACTAAAGCATACACTAAAATAGATCATATACACTATAACGGTTTACATGGCAGCATTGTGCTTGTACGAACAAACTGTAATGTTTAATAATGGCTTATGAATATGACTGTGACAGCTGCATTAATTATGCACACTGCCGGCTATTTAATTCTGGCCACGTTCCTCCTCTGGAAGCAATACATGAATAAATCGACAATTAACAACACGTCTATTAGCTAACCGCATCGTTTATATTTGTTGTATATAGGTGGCAGGTTCATATTGCATGCAGTCTTCAAGAACACGTTTCGTCATTTTAAAACTAGAACATGTTGTAAGAAGTCGACAATCTTTTAACGTTTAATTATTTTTGTAGTAACACATCGTCGAAAGTATATGCAAAAATATAGTATCCAACGTACTTGCTAGCTCCTGAAATCCTGAAGCATATTAGTGGTTTTGTGCAGGCATATTTTACCTTAAAGTACATATTAAGCTGAAACACTTTGTTGAGTTAACACATTCGTGATCGACCTTAGTTTGCTAATATATATTTATATATACTTTTGATAAGACTAATGTTTGGGAACAGACGACAGTGCAGAGTGAGTAACCGCATTTATAATAACGATAATTATATTGTATTATATAAATATTCAATTACTACAACACTGTCAAACAGTGTAACACCGTATTCTAAACAGTCCATCATTACAATAATGTCATACAGGATCACACAGTATTCCAAACAGTTATTCAATACAATAATGTCATACAGGATCACACAGTATGCTTAACAGTCAATTAATACAAATAATGTCATACGGGTCACACAGTATTCAATATTATCATACAGGGCCTCACAATATACTTAACAGGTAATCAATACAATAATGGCATAAAAGGTCATACAATATGCTTAACAGTCAATTAATACAAATAATGTCATACGGGGTCACACAGTATTCAATACTATCATACAGGATCACACAGTATTCGTAACAGTTATTCTAAACAATAATGTCATAAACGGTCACACAGTATTTTTAACAGTCCATCAATACAATAATTCCATACATAGTTAATTAGTCACACAGTAATCTGAACTGTCCTTCAATACAATACTGTCATACAGGATCACACAGTATTAGTAACAGTCAATCAATACAATAATGTCATAAAAAGTCACACATGATGCTTAACAGTCAATCAATACAATAAAAAATACATGGTCACATTGTAATATGAACTGTCCATCGATAAATGATTTCATACAAAGTCGCACAGTAATATGAACTGTTCATCAATATAATTATGTCATACGGGGTCAAACGATATGCTTAACAGTCAATTAATACAAATAATGTCATACGGGGTCAAACAATATGCTTAACAATCAATTAATACAAATAATGTAATACAGGGTCATAAAATATGCTTAACAGTCAATTAGTACAACTAATGTCATACAGGGTCATACAATATACTTAACAGTACTTAACAATAACGTCACAAAAGGTTACACATGATGCTATTTCTCCAATCAATACAATGAAAAATACATGGTCATATTGTAATATGAACTGTCCATCGATAAATAATTCCATACAAAGTCGCACAGTAATATGAACTGTTCATCAATATAATTATGTCATACGGAGTTAAACGATATGCTTAACAGTCAATTAATACAAATAATGTCATACAGGATCACACAGTATTCCTAACAGTCAATCAATGCAATAATATCATAGAGGGTCATACAGTATTCTTAGCGGTCAATCGATACAACAATGTCATACAGGGTCACACAGTATTCTTAACAGTCAATCAATACAATAATGTCATACAGGATCACACAGTATTCTTAACAGTCAATCAATCCAATGAAAAATACATGGTCATATTGTAATATGAACTGTCCATCGATAAATAATTCCATACAAAGTCGCACAGTAATATGAACTGTTCATCATTATAATTATGTCATACGGAGTTAAACGATATGCTTAACAGTCAATTAATACAAACAATGTCATACAGGATCACACAGTATTCCTAACAGTCAATCAATGCAATAATATCATAGAGGGTCACACAGTATTCGTTACAGTCAATCAATACAATAATGTAATACAGGGTCATACAATATGATTAACAGTCAATCAATACATTAATGTCATACAGGGCAACACAATATACTTAATATTCAATCAATACATTAATGTAATACAGGGTCACACAGTATTCTTAACAGTCAATCAATACAATGAAAAATACATGGTCATATTGTAATATGAACTGTCCATCGATAAATAATTCCATACAAAGTCGCACAGTAATATGAACTGTTCATCAATATAATTATGTCATACGGAGTTAAACGATATGCTTAACAGTCAATTAATATAAATAATGTCATACAGGATCACACAGTATTCCTAACAGTCTATCAATGCAATAATATCATAGAGGGTCATACAGTATTCTTAACAGTCAATTGATACAACAATGTCATACAGGGTCACACAGTATTCTTAACAGTCAATCAATACAACAATGTCCTACAGGGTCACACAGTATTCTAACAGTCAATCAATACAATAATGTCATACAGGGTCATACAATATACTTAACAGTCAATCAATACAATAATGTCATACAGGGTCATACAATATACTTAACAGTCAATCAATACAATAATGTCATACAGGGTCGCACAGTATTCTTAACAGTCAATCAATACAATGAAAAATACATGGTCATATTGTAATATGAACTGTCCATCGATAAATAATTCCATACAAAGTCGCACAGTAATATGAACTGTTCATCAATATAATTATGTCATACGGAGTTAAACGATATGCTTAACAGTCAATTAATACAAATAATGTCATACAGGATCACACATTATTCCTAACAGTCAATCAATGCAATAATATCATAGAGGGTCACACAGTATTCGTTACAGTCAATCAATACATGGCCATATTGTAATATGAACTGTCCATCGATAAATAATTCCATACAAAGTCGCACAGTAATATGAACTGTTCATCAATATAATTATGTCATACGGAGTCAAACGATATGCTTAACAGTCAATTAATATAAATAATGTCATACAGGATCACACAGTATTCCTAACAGTCAATCAATGCAATAATATCATAGAGGGTCACACAGTATTCGTTACAGTCAATCAATACAATAATGTCATACAGGGACATACAATATGATTAACAGTCAATCAATACATTAATGTCATACAGGGCAACACAATATACTTAACATTCAATCAATACAATAATGTCATACAGGGTCACACAGTATTCTTAACAGTCAATCAATACAATAATGTCATAGAGGGTCACACAGTATTCTTAACAGTCAATCAATACTAATAATGTCATACAGGGTCATACAGTATTCAATACTATCATACAGGATCACACAGTATTCATAACAGTTATTCTATACACTAATGTCATAAAAGGTCACACAATATGCTTAACAGTCAATCAATTCAATAATGTCATACAGGGTCATTCAATATGCTTAACAGTCAATTAATACAATAATATCATACAGGGTCATTCAATATTCTTAACAGTCAATTAATACAATAATATCATACAGGGCAACACAATATACTTAAAAGTCGATCAATACAATAATGTCATAAAAGGTCACACAGTATTCTTAACAGGCAATTAATACAATAAATTCCTAACTGCCTCAAAACACAATCAGATCATACTATGCTCCAGTGTTTCTTATACTATGCCACGCTGTATTTGTAACTACCCTTAAACACAATCAGGTTATACTGGGCTGCTCTGTATTTTAAACTGCCTCAAATAACAATCAGGTCATACTATGCTCCAGTGTCCTTGACTGCCCCAAAACAAAATCCGGTAATACTAGGCTACAGTAACTCCGTTACACAATTATATTATACGTACTGGGTGCAAAGAGCGCCTTTAAGGCCCATTTACAAAATAGTCACGTATACCCACAACCACAATGAAAAACAAAATACAAATGTGCGAGGGGAGACACTGAAGGTAAAATAAGTTACATCAAAGAAGGTCAGAAAAGAGTAGCATTCAATTACTGTAGCGTGTCTCGTCAGTGTTCACTCAGCTAGTTTTTGATATGGGATTCCATATATTAGTTGAGGAATACGTACGATTATAAATGACTTATTGAGAATTAAATCGGGCATTTGTTTGAATTAATATGTGAATAAAGATCATTTTGCATGAAATACATTTGATTTAGCTTTTTTCATTACGTTATTGTTTATTTTCAGCGATCGAAAAACAATTAATATTTGAGTTAACTATTTTGACAATAAGGACAAATTCTGAATACAGAATGCTATTGAAATATGTGTGCTTAAACGTAAACGTTATGTAACCATCAAATTGTAGTGAAAAGAATGGATTGTTGATATTTGTTGCAAGCTAGTGCTTTAATGTGACACGTTAAAATATTTGTTTTCGATTCTTGAATCGTACAGATAGAAGTACTGTTTCTATGGTCTCCTACTAGTCTTGGTGTAAAATACAAATCAGAAATAGATTCATAAATATGCCTCGAGAGAGCAAATGAAGTCAGTGTTGGTGTAAGAATCAATATTATTAAGAGGATAGCCAATCCCATCATACGCATTACCACCGCTTTAAAAATACTCTCTATATATACATTGGTAATATACCCATACCACGTGATGGCTTAAACACGGCAAACATAGACTCAAATCGCGGTGGAGCGGTACTCTCGACACCTACATATGTGGGGAGAAGATAGTTGTCTATAAATTGCTTGAGTAAGACACTGCTGCCAAAGGTGAGACATGGAGCTGGCTGATTCCTTTGGATGGATGACCACCGTAGTATTGACTACTGGAATGGTTATCACAGCGTTAATGTAAGTACTTCATGGCTATATATAATAAAACACGTATAAAATCAATACATTCTACCTGTACTGTAAACAAAATAAGTCTTAGCAGTTGTAATTTATCATTTTGTTACATGCCATCAGTATTTTAAAACATATTAGCCTATATGTTCATTTTTTTTAAACTTTACATGGCAGAATCCTTATTCGTGTTTTTTAATTTACAAATATACATATTTTGATGATATCATCGAGGTAAAATAAGCGTTAAGTTGACTATGCGTATGACATCTACTAGTGTTAACAATGTCAGGATGACCTCAATCCTGTATACATGTGTATACAAACGTATGTGGGCTATTAATAGCCAAAGCGATATAGTGGCGTACATTAGGGTCATCATATAGGGCACGAGTTAACCATTTATCTTCGTTTTATATTTCCTACCAAACTTATAAACTGGCTTCTGTTAAAATGTCTAAGATATGGGCGTTATGTGGAGTAATTACACTACCTTATATAAGTACATCAATATGTATGTACGTGTATCGGATCGATAGGGGTAGGACCTACCATTAGCTCTAGGTCTAATCGATTTGATTTAAATTGAAAATATAGATACTCTGCTTGGAAATTTTACATTATCGGCAAAGTAAAATAACATAGTAATAAACTAATCTAATACTATGAAGTTTCAATATAAAATATCATCGATCGGTCTTTGAGCTACGATTCTCACAGCTAGAACTACCTACGGTAATGTGGAGTAATATATACCTTATAATTCTGCTTTACACTAACAAATTTCATTTCATTTCCGTGTCATTTACAGTTTTTGATACATGTATATTGTTGATAAGTTTAAAAGGACTAAATACATAAACGTTTTAGTTCCTAGTGTTATTGTTCTTAATGAATAACAATTTTATTTTGGTTGTCATCATTTCTTTTAAGATATCACACTGTATATATTTACAAACTGTTATAACACTTTAAAAAGCAATAACAATAACCACTAAGACATTGATATTATTTTACAGGAAGTCTTCCTCCTTCGCTAAGATACAAATATCGCATTATCTATTTATAGATTTTAATTATGAAGTAAACATAGAGTTTTGAATGAGTGGTATTAAGTATTAATTGAGTAAATATGGTATTAGGAACAAGTAAAATTCAGAAAAAAGTAACACCATGTAGATAAAGAGCAGGAAGTTTTATTTATTTAATAAATCGGGAATTGATAGCAGGTGATATTAAGTATGTAGTAAACATGTTATAAAGAAGAATTATATGAATAGCCTGTATAATATCATATATATAAATATATAGTCAATTGGTCTAAACTGTGAATAAAAATAGATATCGTACTCTTAGTTGTCAACTTTGTGACGTTTATTTGAAGGCATGACTAATTAAACATGAGAATATGGCATGTCATAAACTTGCTTAACAATACGTCTTTCAATCAATGAAAACATTCTAACAAGAGAGTTGACATGATTATTGTATTTTTTGTGTACATGGAATTTAATAAGCCATGTTCAAAGGCATATTTGAAGTTGTGAAACCCCAAAGGAAATTATATGATAATGAGTTAAATATAAATGCAAAACAATAATTAAAGCACAGGTGTGCAAGTATCACGTCCGTTACTGTAAATTATTATATTGTCGTTCAGCAGTGTTTTCTACGATGACACAAACACCCACAAAACCTGCTGACATGCTGAAAGCCAAATAATTATTATTCATTATGAGTAATGGTGTCATTTTGGGATAATAAGTAACATTCGGGGATAGACGTTATAGAGTATGACGTTACCATTAATTTATCATTATGCACAGAACGTCATGGGTATATGTATGTGATAATAATGCCATTGGCCAAGTGGTTGTGGGTACACGAGTCTGTACAAACATTTTCACGGAATATCACATATGCTAGCGGGAAAAGAAACACAAATATATTTTCAGCTTTAAACCATTAAAGAAATTTGTGGATGAAGATTTCATTACATTTTTACATACTTTTTCGTCTTAGTCATTAAATCTTGGTAATGGTATTATTTTACAAACGTTGTATGATTGGATATCGGTACAGTATCTTTACTAATTTTCCCTAGGCTCTGCTTTACAGCATAGGTCTACTTTTCTTCTTCTTCTTCTTTATTCTTTTCTTCCTTTCTTCTTCTCTGCCTATTCTTCTTCTTCCTGTTTTCTCTTCCTCCTCCCCTTTTCCTCTTCTTCACTGTTTCTCCCTCTTTCTTCTTGTTTTTCTTTTTATTACTTTTGGTTTCTTATTCTTTTTTGACACCTTCCTCTGTTCCTGCTCATCTTCTTGTATTCCTTTTTCTCCTTTTTTTTTCTTTTCTTCGTATTCTTCTACTCCTTTTTGTTCTGATTGTTAGTTTGCTTTTTTCTTTTACTTCTTCTTATTCTTTTTTATCCTTCTTCTTCTCCTTCGTCTTCCTTGATTGAAATCTACTCCTGTAGGAGAGTGCTAGATGCTTTTGGTAAATAATTTGCTGCACAACAGTCTATATTTTCCACAAGACTGTAATCGATAATTCAGTCATATTTGACCTTTATATACCTGTATGTGGTATCAGAACTCGCTAAAAACAATAGCCGTTTTAAATGTCACGACAGATTCTCCAAGCATAGATCACAGTGATAAATATATTATCCGTTTTATGTTCCTATCTCATACATGACTAAAAAAAACACTTTTTAAACGCTTTAGTGCTCAAGTTTACAAGTTATTTCTATCCCCCCAAAAAGTCTTCTCCGCAACATAATCACATCCAAAGACATCTTGATTTTTTCAGCATTAAACTGCTTTTTAGAAGCGGTTCATAGGTAATGAAAATACCTATACTGCATAACAGGAAAATCACATATTGATTTCATGTTGGAAAAACTAGCCAACATCTCGTCCAAAGTGTCCAAACGAGAGTCAAACGTGACCTCTGCATTGTTTGTTTCATTTTAGATCACGAACGTTTAACAATTAATTTTGGATTATACTAATTGTAGTATTATGACTCGAAGCGCTATTTCTTTGGTTTTATTGTGACGCTACAACGTAAATATTTATCCTAAAATAACTTCTTTTGCATATTTTTCATTTATTGTAATAGAACATTAATCACTGTTTTAGAAGATATGATTCCGTTTCCTCACATAATTGTAAAGAAAAGACTTGTATTCGAACTAACTTGTGTAACGGTACACTATGATTTGAAGAGCCGGGGAGAATTTGGAGATTGATGTAGACTATACATAGCCTAGCTACGGTGGCTGTGACATAGAGTATACTCAATACTCACTGTAGCAGGAAATATGTAGTAAACATATTATAAAGAAGAACACGTGATACTGAATCTTTACAATTGGTATTTAGAGCTGGTTATATTGATTCAGTTTGGAAAACATGAAATCTGGAACATGTGTTAGTATGTATAGTAAATCTGGAATAAAACCAGGAGTATTACTATGTAGGGCATGTTGTTATTTTTTTGTGACGTGCAATGTATTGCATTCGATATATGACAAAATTATACAAAGAGCTAATAATGTTGAACAGATGCAGGAGTAGAGGGGAATGATCTTCTGTGACAACGAAAAAGATCTATTGACTCCCCCGAAACACTTAAGTTGTTATATATAATGTGGCTTATAAGGGTATCGTAAAATACGACTTAATGTAATAAAATATGACCGGTCAAAAGTCATGCTACATGTACCTTGTCTAGCTACCTGATCGCCCTCTGAAGTAACTGTTGGAAGGCCTCAACTCTGGAGGTATCCTTTATAAGATCCGAATGATTCAATCGACCAAAGGAAAATGGTTGTTTGTGACAGAAAGTTATATCAGCGACTTAATTGTTTCACAACTGGTCATGACTTTGAAGGTGCACTGAAGATACTAGATTAGTGAGCCTATGTATGGCATTAAATGTTTATAACTTAACTACAACAGGAGACTACTGGCGTTCGATAATGGATACCATCTCTAACACTCGTTAAGACATTTCGAATATATTTGTAATCCCTTTGACTGCATTCATGCAGTGAAATATCGTGAATTGTTCATTCAATTAAGTGCTACTCTCCTTGAAGTAAGAAATATCAAAATGATAGTTTTTCTTTGTGAAGATTCTTTCAGCACTATCTTGGACAAATCACACTAGTCAATCGGAAAGCTGGTTATGTGCGTAGTTCATGCAGTAAATAGAAGTATTCTGACACACTCGTGTAATTTAAGTATTCTATTCAGAAGAAAACCTTGTGGGTGATACGAGTGTTTTGATCATTTGATTACGGCGGGTGTAACGGTAAAACTGACCGGCTTTGAAGTCTATTTTCGCTCCTAAACAAGGATACCAAGGATTGTAGAAAAACAAAAATGGAACTTCGAGCATTGGATTTGTTGAATAAACTGCTTACCGTTTAATTTAATCATATAATTAGGTTCATTGTATTTCTTAATTTCTAGTGAGTGTCCAAGTTTATGATTATTACATGCTGCCCGCTGGTTAAATCACAATCTCAAGTAGATGAATCTATATATATCTTCACAACAGGTGAATAAACATATTTCTTGAACTTAACTTCGTTTCCGCACTGTATGCTGTATTTATTTCATAACAATTATGGGGTTAAACTCACGTCAAGTCTCTGCACCACTGGATTATATCATTGCAAACTCGAAGACACCCAATTAGCTGTTTAATTGGTTTCAAGTGAAAATAGCAGACCAATCGCTACCCTGATACATAGTATGTTAAGATTTCATAAAAGCGATAACCGACTCAAAAAGCCAGTCAATTTTACAGTTACGGTACTGCACGATTCTTTTGAATCAAAGGATGAAGCTAGTACATTATCGTTCGCAAGGTAAATGTACAAGAACCTTTCATTTCGTAATTAAATATTCTAAGAGCGCAGAGAACGTTAGAATGGGTACTTTCCTTCTGGAATTTTGAGAATAATCTTATTGTTGACCTTTCATGTTTGAATTGCACTTTTAGTATCGAGTGTTCATGATGTGTTACGTTTTCAGTTTCTATTTAGTGAAATTAAATAATTAGGAGACTGTCTAGGGTTTAATTTGCTTTAAATTTTACAGATATCACAAAAGGAAGGTCATGCTACTTAGAAGATACGGATTACGTGGACCAGCCCCATTACCTGTTCTCGGAAACATGTGGGAACTTATAAAAGGGGTACGTATCTTCAGAAAGTCATGGGTCAAAGATTGTATTGCTATAAAAACACGGAAGCGTAGCTATAACCTTCTTCATGACAAGTATTTAGCAGTATGTGTATACTTGATAGACACTTTTATTTATCTAGTTACTAAAACTGTCCTGTATATGATTTATTAATCATATTTGTCATTTTTGGTTTGACATATAAACAGTTATTGTTTTCATTATTATTTATGTTTTGTTTAAGATGCCCTTTTTATAAAAGAATCCGGAACTTACAACACCTAATCTGTCTGCATAAATTGAGGTAATGTAGGAAACTGCTGTCGAGAATATGACACTGACAGAATAACATAGGGAATAGCTGACGTGTCGTATAACTTAGCAAATGGATAAATACAAAACATATGTTGATATGTCGGAGAGAAAAAAGGATACATATTGTGTATGTATAAACATCTGTTAAATTGACGAATACCATTACATCATGAATTCTGTTCCAAGGTTTAATCTGTTTTCAGAATTAACCACTATTCCATTCTGATGAGAATATCTTAAGTTAGGCGTCGTGTAAATTAGCATTAATATGTTGAATGTTTGACACAATTTCATTTGACACGAAAACCGACATTCTTGTGAGTTTTTATTTAGTATAAATAATAATATGATTTTTAATGAGTGACCAGTAAAACAGCAATTTTAGAACATCAATATACGGTAGCTTATTTGAGCCATTTCGCTGTTTTTTAAAATATGTTTTGTCGTCTTTTCCGGGCGGACAGGCTAAAAAAACGATATAATATATCTTCTTATTTTCGAGCGAAAATACAAAACAACAAGATCACACAAAACAGCTAACTTCTAAAACAACGGCAAATCGACTCTTTTTACAGCAAGTTGAAGACGCTGTTTTTCATGTTACATAGCAGGTTTAAGACTTTGTTGTTTTTATGTCACACTGCAAGATTAAGACTTTGTTGTTTTCATGTCACACTACAAGATTAAGACTTTGTTGTTTTCATGTCACACTGCAAGATTAAGACTTTGTTGTTTTCATGTCACACTGCAAGATTAAGACTTTGTTGTTTTCATGTCACACTGCAAGATTAAGACTTTGTTTTCATGTCACACTGCAAGATTAGGACTTTGTTGTTTTCATGTAACACTGCCAGATTAAGACTTTATTGTTTACATTTCACACTGCAAGATTAGGACTGTGTTGTTTTCATGTCACACTGCAAGATTAAGATTATATTGTTTTCATGTCACACTGCAAGATTAAGACTTTATTGTGTTCATGTCATAGTGCAAGATTAGGACCTAACTGTTTTCATGTCACACTGCAAGATTAGGACTTTGTTGTTTTCATGTCACACTGCAAGATTAGGACTTTATAGTTTTCATGTCACACTGCAAGATTAGGACTTTATTGTTTTCATGTCACACTGCAAGATTAGGACTTTATTGTTTTCATGCCATAGTGCAAGATTAAGACTTTGTTGTTTTCATGTCATACTGCAAGATTAAGATTTTGTTGTTTTCATGTCACTCTGCAAGATTAAGACGTTGTTGTTTTCATGTCACACTGCAAAGATTAGGACTTAAATGTTTTCATGTCATACTGCAAGATAACGACTTTATCGTTTTCATGTCATACTGCAAGAATAGGACCTAACCGTTTTAATGTCACACTGCAGGATTAAGAACCGTTTTGTTTTCATGTCACACTGCAAGATTAAGACTTTATTGTTTTAATGTCAAACTGCAAGATTAGGACTTTATTGTTTTCATGTCACACTGCAAGATTAGGACTTAATTGTTTTCATGTCACACTGCAAGATTTGGACTTTATTGTTTTCATGTCATACTGCAAGATTAGGACTTTATTGTTTTCATGTCATTCCGCAAAATTAGGACTTAA
>NW_018406995.1:0-414 GCF_002113885.1 Mizuhopecten yessoensis | reverse complement strand
TTGTTTTCATGTCACACTACAAGATTAAGACTTTATTGTTTTCATTCCATAGTGCAAGATTAGGACCTAACTGTTTTCATGTCACACTGCAAGATTAGGACTTTGTTGTTTTCATGTCACACTGCAAGATTAGGACTTTGTTGTTTTCATGTCACACTGCAAGATTAAGACTTTATTGTTTTCATGTCATACTGCAAGATTAAGACTTTGTTGTTTTCATGTCACACTGCAAGATTGAGACTTTGTTTTCATGTCACACTACAAGATTAAGANTGCAAGATTAAGATTTTGTTGTTTTCATGTCACACTGCAAGATTAAGACTTTGTTGTTTTTATGTCATACTGCAAGTTTAAGACTTTGTTGTTTTAATGTCATACTGCAAGATTAAGACGTTGTTGTTTTCATGTCATACT
>NW_018406994.1:4918-5889 GCF_002113885.1 Mizuhopecten yessoensis | reverse complement strand
CATCGTCATTGGGGATGGTCTTAGTTTGTCGGACAGGGCGACACTGTGACACATCGTCATTGGGGATGGTCTTAGTTTGTCGGACATGACGACACTACATCATTGGGGATGGTCTAAGTTTGTCGGACAGGGCGACACTACGTCATTGGGGATGGTTTTAGTTTGTCGGACAGGGCGACACTATGTCATTGGGGATGGTCTTAGTTTGTCGGATAGGGCGACACTTCGTCATTGAGGAATGTCTTCGTTTGTTGGACAGGGCGACACTACGTCATTTGGGATGGTCTTAGTTTGTCGGACAGGGCGACACTATGTCATTGGGGATGGTCTTAGTTTGTCGGATAGGGCGACACTTCGTCATTGAGGAATGTCTTCGTTTCTTGGACAGGGCGACACTACGTCATTGGGGATGGTCTTAGTTTGTCGGACATGACTACACTACATCATTGGGGATGGTCTTAGTTTGTTGGATAGGGCGACACTTCGTCATTGAGGAATGTCTTCGCTTCTTGGACAGGGCGACACTACGTCATTGGTGATGGTCTTAGTTTGTCGGACAGGGTGACCCATCGTCATTGGGGATGGTCTTAGTTTGTCGGATAGGGCGACACTTCGTCATTGAGGAATGTTTTCGTTTCTTGGACAGGGCGACACTACGTCAGTGGGGATGGTCTTAGTTTGTCGGACAGGGAGACACTACGTCATTGGGGATGGTCTTAGTTTGTTGGATAGGGCGACACTTCGTCATTGAGGAATGTCTTCGTTTCTTGGACAGGGCGACACTACGTCATTGGGGATGCTCTTAGTTTGTCGGACAGGGTGACACATCGTCATTGGGGATGGTCTTAGTTTGTTGGACAGGGCGACACTACGTCATTGGGGATGGTCTTAGTTTGTCGGACAGGGCAACACTATGTTATTGGGGATGGTGTTAGTTTGTTGGACAGGGCGATACTATGTCATTGGGGATG
>NW_018406994.1:0-413 GCF_002113885.1 Mizuhopecten yessoensis | reverse complement strand
AAACCCTAATACCCCCCGCCACACCCACCACCACCGTGCTGTCTGCCGTGACACAGAGAGACATGGGGGACAGGTCAGTCACAATTCTAGTCACTGGCCTGTCCAACACCTCACGGACAGTACCGTCCTCCCAGCAACAAAACCACACTGTCCCCGTTCCGGGGCAGAGGGCCATGTGGCGGACCTTCATACCACAACAGACCTTTTCCTTCACGTGACCTTGTTGGTCCACTCTGTATATGACATCGTCGCCCCAATGTGATAGCCAGGCCTGATCTTGTTCGTCCTCCGTAGCGCGACATGTACTGACAGTCGACACGTGCTGAAACTGAGATAGAATAGTGCACTTGTTTGCACGTTGATACGCATGGTCAAGTCCGTCCACTGTCAATGTACCCAGCATATGTTGTAGT
>NW_018406993.1:19706-20779 GCF_002113885.1 Mizuhopecten yessoensis | reverse complement strand
TCCCCCCTACTCAGTCAGCTACTGTACATTTGCACAAGTTATTATTAGAAGACCAAATCAGTCCTTACAGTGAAAAGCCCGTCAAATTGTTAGCCGCAACAATTTTTAGTTAATTTTGTCATTGTTTCTGCTGTAAATTACTGGTGACATTTTTTCACTGGATATGTTAAACATGTAGATTTTCTATTTATTTTGTTGTTTGTCAAGTCCACATTTGTTTGCCAAAGTTCCATCAAGATCCCAACAGGTGATGATTAATATAAGTTGATAAAACTTGTTGTAAAATATATAAAGTTTAATTTGCTTTGTATTTTTGTGTGATATTAATGTAGCAGACTTACGCCTCTATTGGAAAAAATAATTTGGTATCTTTATAATGTGTTATATATATAAAGGATCCGTCTGTGGGGGAGACAGACGATACTAAGCTGGGAGATCTGGCCGGTCAGCATAATGAACTCCTCAAACACGCCATGAAATGTAAGTCTCTATACATCAATAGATATGTCATGTTGGTGTAATAATTATATTGATATACAACATTTGATATAGCGCCCTATCTAGCTAACATAAGCCGCTCTAAAGCGCTTTACAGTACATAGAAATACAATTTACACAATCATTACAATTATAGCATATACATTAATCAATACCATTTTGAGGAATTCGCAGGAGCTGCCTTATCAGGCGCTAACTACTAGTCATATGCCACCTGGCTAACATCTCGTTATGTGTGTATGCCTGCATGTGTGCTGGAGATGAAATGTGAGTGAGTTTATCTTGTCAAACTCACCATGAGATGGGTGTCAGTGAAATCTCTAACACACCATGAGATGGGTGTCAGTGTAATCTCTAACACACCATGAGATGGGTGTCAGTGTAATCTGTAACACACCATGAGATTGGTGTCAGTGAAATCTCTTAACACACCATGAGATGGGTGTAAGTGAAATCTCTTATACACCATGAGATGGGTGTCAGTGTAATCTCTAACACACCATGAGATAGGCGTCAGTGAAATCTCTAACACACCATGAGATGGGTGTCAGTGTAATTTCTAAAACACCATGAGA
>NW_018406993.1:13140-13547 GCF_002113885.1 Mizuhopecten yessoensis | reverse complement strand
TACATTGATCAAATTAGAAAAAGGAACATTTTTTTTTAGAAATAACATATTTGATTCACAACACAATGCATTTGCAAGTTTTACACACAGACGTTACTTAAAGTTGGTCATAAAATATTGTGGTGAAATAAAATTTAACTGATATGGTATATATATATACTTCAATCTTTATATTATTAAACAAAGATTTGAAGTGATGTTCTTACTACAATGTTGGATCCAACCTAATAACCAAATGGGGTGTTTCTGACAAACCAGTTTCTTCTGGCAGATCGTCACATTACACTTAGCAGATAGGCTGGTTCGTACTGGCTAAACTGGAACACTAAATAGGAACATGCTGTATGTTTATTGTGATATCCGTTACAACACAAAGCTCAACCAGAGATTTTCAAACTTTGACAGCA
>NW_018406993.1:12114-12293 GCF_002113885.1 Mizuhopecten yessoensis | reverse complement strand
CATCTCTGGTCACTGACCAATCATATTTGACTGTATATTAATGATATTGATTGAAATAAAAAATTACCTGGATACATGAATGTTGCGTTAAATTCTTCCTGAAAAAAACAACAAATTGTAAGCTGAATGACAATGGGTCTCTAGGTGAAAGAACATATGTTAAGATGTAACTTTACTTC
>NW_018406993.1:6191-11785 GCF_002113885.1 Mizuhopecten yessoensis | reverse complement strand
TAGGGTAAATTCTTAGCACAGATAGTTCAATCTTGAAACACTAAAAGGTAGGATAAATCTGACGGTGTCAGTAATGTAATAATGAAGTTTCTTTTGAGTATTCTTCAACCTACCTGTGGCCACTTGTATGAAACATTTCAAAGTTGAGGAAAATCTCAAGCAATGTATTGCCTACGGGAAATTTTGGGCTTGAGGAAATCTCAAGAGTTGAGATGTTTTATATAAGTGGGGCCTGGTACCTTTGTATATATAAGTGAGGAGAAAAAGTATTCTTTAAAATGTATAAAAAAGGAAAATACAAAAAATATCTCAACATATGTTTATTGATTTAATTTTTTAGTCAACTTCCCTTTAAAAAGTATATACTGACTGCACACAGAAATTCAAGTGGGGGTCCGTAATAAGGCATGACCAAATGCATTGCTACTCAAATGTAAATTCATTGTGACTTGTATGTTATATGGTGTATTGTTATGGGGGTTTAATATGTCGACCCAGTGAGATTGAATATCGCAACATAACATTTCCTTTGTAAAGATCAAACAGTGTCTGGTGCACAGCTGACAGCTTTAACCTTACACATGAGAAATGACACAGGTTTGGTCCAATATTAAACTACAATAGATATTACAGTGTTTGCTTTTTAATACAATATATTACATGGGAAGGAAACAAATATATCAGCTGGGTTTTTTTACCCTCATTAAAAGTTCGTGNGGCAAAATGTGGAATGATTTCTAATGCTTATCCAACTTTCATTCTGAGTTCCCCAATTTTAGCAGCCTTCCTAAGAAAACTTAAGTTAATCTTAATTACAAACCATATTTCTGTAATCAAAACACCACTGGCCCAGAGATCATGAAACAATCTTAAGTCTAAAATTATCATAAGTTCTGACTTAACAAATCACAAAAAAATATCATCAAAAGTGACGTCATGTGTGATTGGCTGAGCAACAACTTAAGTTTAAGATTATTTCATGATTACTGGTTGAGGGGGCCATTTGCCTTAGTGGCCTTCAAAGTGGGTCAAGGTCATAAATATAAACAAATATGGATGGCTATCAACCAAAGCAGTTATATGTTACTGGCCTGTTAATCCTCCAAAGTATCATGGTTCTGTTAAGGTCATTTAACAGATTTGACCCTGTTGACCTTGAAAGCGGGCCAAGATTACTCATTTGAACAAATTTCATATATAGCCTTCCACCTTAACAAGTCGTGTTTCGCGATACTACGCTATAATCATATTCGAGTACAAATTATTTGAAATTTTAAGCAGATTTGACCCATATGCCCTTAGTTCACTCACCTCTGAGAACACATTTGAACTACTCCAATTCAAATGTTGGAATAGTTCATTATGAAATTTCAGGGGTGAATGAGTTAAAAGAAGCAAAGCTAGAAAATCCTTTGTAAGACATACACAAACAGTGATAGCTAGCTAGGCTTGCTGTGTCCAGGTAAATCAGCTCGGAAAATTCTTATTTGGTTGAAAATGTCGTTAGAGTAATACAAATTAGGTTTGTATGGATCAGGCAACTTGGCTCATCATCAGTAAATTAGGCTATGTATCACTCAGTATTGTGTGGCATGTTATCGGTGACTATTTTGTGATTCCATCAGAAAGTAATTATTGTTGAATGTATACGTAGATATCATGATATTTTGACTGGTAACCCCCTGCCTTGTATACACACCTATATAATGAGCCCGAAAATGTACCAAGTGTCTCACGATCTCTCAAGTTCTGTTTGTCCTCCTGACTTTTTAGATAATAGTCTTTAACAGGTTGCTGTCCTTTTTTTAAGTGTGGATAATGTAATGTATAATACATTCAAATAATTCTGAGGGAAATTATCAATCTTGGCTCTACTTCACCAAATAATGTGATCGTGTGCTTTGTAATTAATTTCATGTGTAATATCTTGGTACCACAACAGCTATAATTCAATTTACAAATCGTATTTGAGCAGTCAGGACAAGCATGAATATCAGGCTTTAAATTAGCTTCCTCAACATTTAAATTGCTAGTCTTGATGTCTTCTACTTAGCATTGCCTAGAGTAACGTGTTCATTTCAACTCAGAAATCCCAGGGACCATACAAAGGGGAAAGTTAGGATTCTTGTTTTGTATGTGTTTTACGTCCTATTAACAGCTTTGGTCATTTAAGGACGTGCCAGGTTTTGGTGGCGGAGGAAAGCCGGAGTTCGCGGAGAAAAACCATGGACCTACGATCAGTACCTGGCGACTGCCCCGCGTAGGTCTTGAACCCACGACCCAGTGGTGAAGGACTGGTGGTAGCAGAATGTCGGACGCCTTAATCACTTGGCCACCGCTGTTACATGTATGATTCATTTCGGTACAGATATTCCCTGGATATTAGATCAAATCTATGATGACAAATAGAAATTTGAGAGTCTACATTTATTTCTTGTACTAGTAGGGTTATTATTCTGACTGGGTTATTGGCGGTAGCTTGCCTGTTAGGGTTAATGTTCAACATAACTAGAAACACATTCCTGCTACAGAAATGAGCATTGCAGGTCTCATACTGCATACTTGCCAAACTTTTGAAATTTCCATGGGGTAGGTTCAGCTTGCTTAGAATTAAAAGCATAAAAAAATGTGTGCATGTTCACTCTGGGGGAAAATGTGGCACTTTTAAAAGGCATCTTTTGAGCTGTTCTTTCATATGAAATCATCAGATCTTAGAGAAGAAGAATAGTTTAGCAAATCTCTGGTTGAAAATGCTCAGGGTCCAAAATCAGGAGCCCCCTTCACAATAGTGAGGGTTGGCAAGTATGCTCTTGTAACATTTAATGTTTTTTTTAATATTACATGTACCTATCTACAATGTTTCCTCGTGTTTATTATTTAGGTATATGTTACCATCAGTTTGTGGTTTTATACAATGCTGCACAACTTTTCATCCATTTTGTGTTAAAGACATGTACAGTTATAAAAAAGTACACTTTACTGTGATAATGTTATCATTTATTTCATAACTTAAACTCATCCACCCCTGAAATTTCGTAATGAACTATTCCAACCTTTGAACTGGAAGAGTTCAAATGTGTCTTCAGGGGTGAATGAGTTAATTTTGTTTGTTGTTATCATTAAGTCATCTTTCCATTTCATGTTTTGCTTAATATCATGTTTTCCTCAGACAAAAGAGAAGTATGAATACAGTGTTAAACAATAATGCAATAAAGCATATTGATATGTTATCCTGTAGTTGCCTTTATTCTATATCCTCCCGATACCGTAATGGGTTGGAATGAAATAATGTTAATACGTGTACTTTGTTTTCTCTCATTTCCATGGGTGTAAAATAGAGGTGTAAAGGGTAAGAAAGGGGTGTAAGAAATTTCTATAGAGGTGTCAAGGGTTAGAAAGGGGTGTAAGAAATTTCTATCTTACACCCTATTTCACGTGACGTGAGGTCACAATGGCTCAACAATGACGTGATTTCAAGAGTTTGGAAATCTTTGATGCAGAAATGCAGAAAAGGCGACGTGATGAAATTAAAACCTTTAACAGAATATTTACTGCATGCGTTAGAAAGATGTGATTCTTTTGATCAAACATTGTTTCCAAATATGGGGTATGCTTAATCTGGCCGACTGATTCGTTTTTGTCTAAAAAGCTTGGGAAAAATTGATATTTTCAAAATGGTAGCCAGTCCAAACTCATTTTTGGTGATTTTAGGTGAAGAAAATACAGTAAAAGTCTGTGGAAATTTTTGAAAAGCTATCTGTCTTTGGACAATGCCAGATAAAAACTTAAGTTCTTAACCACACATGCATGTGCGATTTTGCCAGACAGGTTTGCAATGCCTTGTTCACCACTGCAGTGAATGAGGGGAAGTAACTCCCATTCCACCAGCAACTAAAGCTAACTGTCCATCAGTGAAACTGCCTGGGTAAAAAGTTACTTTTTACATTAAATCATTTACCCCTGAAGATACATTTGAACTCTTCCAATTCAAAGGTTAGAATAGTCCATTATGAAATTTCAGGGGTGAATAAGTTAAAAGCAATTACAATGTATATGAAATATAAGTGATGACTTAGTATGTCCTAAACGAAGATTCAGTTGAAATAAAAACAAGACTGTTGATTGATATGGGTAACTGATTTTATTCCACGTCATGATTCCTTCAACAAATTTGGTGTTGATGCGATAATACAAGTCACAAAACAGGAAGCTTTTGTATAACCAGACATTGCCACGACAACACAAAATGGTGGTGTGATAAAGCGTTGCCCCTAGTGACGAGGAAGAACATCTAAAGATACGGCCGTGGTATGATGATACATAGAAACGGACCAGGCAGGAAAGTATTAACAATTTGCATGGTAACAAGAAAAACATGACAATCAAAGAACTATAGGTATTGATAGAAAATAAAGTTATTTCCATTATTAATTGAGAGAAAAAAGGAAGAGAAAAGGTTTTATCAAGATACAACTTTTAAATGCATTTACCTGATTCTCAAAATTAAATCTGAATTTTTTTCTTACAGCAAATCAACGATGTATCAATTAATATTTATGTTAAAATTTGAAATATTTATTTCATTTGATAATGATTCTTGTGATCAGACGAGAGCAGGCAAGGGGAGTCAAATCCTGATGTGTTGATGAAACCTTCCAGCCAGACAAATAAAAAAATCCATCGAATTACAAATCATCAATTATATTTACTAAAGGTTAAACATGGCTGCCTGCTTGCAAGCTAATTAAAATACAACATTATGCGTCAAGGTTTATAGAGATATAAATGGACAGAAGACAATGAAGTCACGCTTGTCGCGATTTAATATATAACTTGGGAATAAAATGGAGTACAACCTTATATATAATGTAACATAACACAGTGTATATCCACAAATACACGTAATAAGTTCGCATCAAAACACACAAAAAAATAACAAAATTATCAATACTGGCCAACAAAGCATATCAAAATCTGTACATGTCGCCTTGGTTTTGTGTGTTAGACAAGGCATTCACACAGGCCAACGATCAACAAAAGATTCACAAAACAAACACAGGGAACAAAGTTAATCGAATAATATCCATTTGAAATGGACATACATGACTTAATTGTATGAAGGGTGATAGAAAACTATATCTTTAACCATAAAAAATGGAATCTTTGAACCTTTTGCACTGCAAAGAACGAAGATAATGTATTTTTACTTTATGTAACATGGATTTGAAGGAAGCATGTCTTTCTGACAATAACAGACAGCTTTGAACGGAGACACATTTTAGTTTGTGTCACACGACATCAATCTAAATAGAAAACCATTAACATCACACCAGCATCTCGTGTGTCATACCTGAAATAATAACAGGTAAAATACTGGTATAAACTGATCCATGAAGGTCTGGAATGTAACGTTAATACAAAACTACACTTCAAGTAGTATCAAGGGTCTATGAACTCGACCAATAGTCAATTAATGCTACCAGTAGTCTGTGAACAGTACCAGTAGTACATGTAGGCTACCAGTAGTCTGTGAACAGTACCAGTAGTACATGCATGCTACCAGTAGTCTGTTAACCGTACCAGTAGTACATGTT
>NW_018406993.1:4654-5008 GCF_002113885.1 Mizuhopecten yessoensis | reverse complement strand
GATATTACGTTCCCGTTTGAAACATCAAAATAGAGGTTATACTTCGTCACTCATACGGTTTATGAGTATATATATTTACTTCTTCCTTGAACTTACAAAACATAAAAAGCTAGACCGTACAGACAGCGTCAATGCTTGACAGTCTTCACATGTGCTTTCTCGAATCAGAAACATTTTGTTTACAGCAATTATTTAAAGTATGGATTATTATTTGGAGAAGAGTATCAGAAGACTATGTAACCCACCGGTGAGTTTCAGAGATTCTACTTTCTATTTACGATAACGAAACTATATAGCGGAAGCATGCAAGACTGAATTTTGCGCACGATGTTTGGCAATAAGCATGCTTAAATT
>NW_018406993.1:2231-3267 GCF_002113885.1 Mizuhopecten yessoensis | reverse complement strand
CAAGTGGTCCCAGGCGCTAACTACTAAGTCCTATGCCACCTGGCTAACATCTCCTTATGTGTGTATGCCTGCATGTGTGCTGGAGATGAAATGTTAGTCAGTATCTTCTCAAACTCACCATGAGAGGGGTGTCAGTGTAATTTCTAACACATCATGAGATGGGTGTCGGTGAAATCTCTAACACACCATGATATGGGTGTCGGTGAAATCTCCAACACACCATGAGATGGGTGTCAGTGTAATCTCTAAAACACCATGAGATGGGTGTCAGTAAAAATCTCTAACACACCATGAGATGAGTGTCAGTGAAATCTCTAACACACAATGAGATGGGTGTCAGTGAAATCTCTAACACACAATGAGATGGGTGTCAGTGAAATCTCCAACACACCATGAGATGGGTGTCAGTGAAATCTCTAACACACAATGAGATGGGTGTCAGTGAAATCTCTAACACACCATGAGATGAGTGTCAGTGTAATTTCTAACACACCATGAGATGGGTGTCAGTGTAATCTGTAAAACACCATGAGATGGGTGTCAGTAAAAATCTCTAACACACCATGAGATAAGTGTCAGTGAAATCTCTAACACACAATAAGATGGGTGTCAGTGAAATCTCTAATACACCATGAGATGGGTGTCAGTGAAATCTCTAACACACAATAAGATGGGTGTCAGTGAAATCTCTAACACACCATGAGATGGGTGTCAGTGTAATCTCTTACACACCATGAGATGGGTGTCAGTGTAATCTCTAACACATCATGAGATGGGTGTCAGTGTAATCTCTAAAACACCGTGAGATGGGTGTCAGTGTAATCTCTTACACACCATGAGATGGGTGTCAGTNACACACCATGAGATGGGTGTCAGTGTAATCTCTAACACACCATGAGATGGGTGTCAGTGTAATCTCTAACACACCATGAGATGGGTGTCAGTGACATCTCCAACACACCATGAGATGGGTGTCAGTGTAATCTCTAACACCATGAGATAGGTGTCAATGTAATCTCTAACACACCATGAGATC
>NW_018406993.1:0-413 GCF_002113885.1 Mizuhopecten yessoensis | reverse complement strand
TACAAAAATAATTTTGGGAACCCTCTCCCCAAACAAATCTCGCCTGATGTGCTCTCATTTTCATAGCTAAAACTGTTCTTTTTGAATTCAGACAGGTGATAATTTATTTTTTAACCCAAAGTGTTCCTGGCATTGATCGTCTTCCTTTTAGTTCATTTCTAATTCTAGTTCAATTTTGTTTTGTTTTCTGATGATAAACTATTGGGCACACTACTTTACCCTTTCACCACTGTAGACCATAATGGACTCATCCCAATAAATGCATGGAAGAGTCCACTAAAGTTACCTTGGGTGAAAGGGTTAATAACCCGGAAATATTTACACACAAGTACTACTTTTAATCAATGTCTGTCACAAGCTTTGGTTTTTCATAAGGTAAATTCAATGTTAGACAATTCATATAAAAAAAAAAT
>NW_018406992.1:6479-6964 GCF_002113885.1 Mizuhopecten yessoensis | reverse complement strand
GCTTCTGTCATCAATATACGGCTTCCTACATCGATATACGGCTTCTCTCATCGATATACGGCTTTCTTCATCAATATATAGCTTTCTTCATCAAAAAACGGCTTCTTTCATCGATATAGGACTTCTATCATCATTACACGGCTTCTTTCATCGATTTATGGCTTCCTACATCGATATACGGCTTCCCTCATCGATATACGGCTTTCCTTCTGGAGATTAGACTTCCCTCATCGATATACGACTTTCTTCATCAAAGTACGGCTTCGCTCATCGATATACGGCTTCTTTCATCGATATACGGTTTCCCTCATTGATATACGACTTTCTTCATCGATCTATGGCTTCCTTCATCTATATACGGCTTCCCTCGTCGATATACGGTTTCATCAATATACGGCTTCCTTAATCAATATACGGCTTCCTTCATCGATATACGGCTTCCCTCATCGATATTAGCTTCCTTCATCAATATACGGCTTCCTCCA
>NW_018406992.1:4823-5385 GCF_002113885.1 Mizuhopecten yessoensis | reverse complement strand
CGGCTTCCTACATCGATATACGGCTTCCCTCATCGATATACGGCTACTTTCATCGATTTAGGACTTCTCTCATCATTACTCAGCTTTATTCATCGATATACTGCTTCCTACATCAATATACGGCTTCCTTTATCGATATACGGCTTTCTTTCTCGAGAAAAGACATCTCTCATCGATATACAATTTTCTTCATCAATAACACGATGTCTACGAAAACAAACGGCTTCCTTCGTCAATACACGACTTTCTTCATCAATAGACGGCTTCCTTCATCAATAGACGGCTTCCTTCATCAATATACGACTTCCTTCATCGATCTATGGCTCCCTTCATCGATCTATGGCTTTCTTTATCGATATACGGCTTCTCTCGTCGATATACAGTTTCATCAATATACGGCTTCCTTAATCAATATACGGCTTCCTTCATCGATATATGGCTTCCTTCTTCAATATACGGCTTCCTCCATCAATATACGGCTTCCTTCATCAATATACGGCTTCCTTCGTCAATATACGGCTTCCCTCATCGATATACGGCTTCCTTCATCAATATACGGCGA
>NW_018406992.1:2748-3610 GCF_002113885.1 Mizuhopecten yessoensis | reverse complement strand
TCATTACACGCCTTCTTTCATCGATATACGACTTTCTTCATCAATATACGGCGTCCTTCATCAACAAACGGCTTCCTTCGTCAATATATGGCTTCCTTCATCAATATACGACTTTTTCATCAATTTATGGCTTCCTTCATCAATATACGGCTTCCTACATCGATATACGACTTCCTTCATCAATATATGGCTTCATTCATCAATATACGGCTTCCTTCATCGATATACGGCTTTCTTCCTCGATATAAGTCTTCCCTCATCGATATACGACTTTTCTTCATTGATATACGGTTTCTTTCATCGATATACGACTTTCTTCATCAATATATGGCTTCCTTCATCGATATACGGCTTCCTTCGTCAATATATGGCTTCCTTCATCAATATACGACTTTTTTCATCAACAAACGGCGTCCTTCATCAACAAACGGTTTCCTTCGTCAATATACGGCTTCCCTAATCAATATACGGCTTCCTTCATCGATATACGGCTTCCTTCATCGATATATGGCTTCCTTCATCAATATACGGCTTCCTGCATCAATATACGGCTTCCTTCGTTAATATACGGCTTCCCTCATCGATATACGGCTTCCTCCATCAACAAACGGCGTCCTTCATCNGGCTTCCTTCATCGATATACGAATTCCTTCATCAATATACGGCTTTCTTCATCAATATACGACTTCCTTCATCAATATATGGCTTTCTTCGCCGATATACGGCTTCCTTCATCAATATACGACTTCCGTCATCGATATAAGGCTTCCCTCATCATTACACGGCTTCCTTCATCAATATACGGCTTTCTTCTTCAATGTACGGCTTCGCTCATCGGGTTAGGGCTTCTTTCATCGATATC
>NW_018406992.1:0-413 GCF_002113885.1 Mizuhopecten yessoensis | reverse complement strand
GACTTCCATCATCATTACACGGCTTCTTTCATCGATATACGGCTTACCTCATCGATATACAGCTTTCTTCCTCGAGATAAGACTTTTCTCATCGATATACGACTTTCTTCATCAATATACGCCTTCGCTCATCGATATACGGCTTCTTTAATCGATATAGGACTTCTCTCAACATTACACGGCTTTATTCATCGATATACGGTTTCCTACATCAATAAACGGCTTCCTTCATCGATATACGGCTTTCTTCATCAATATATGGCTTCCTTCATCAATAGACGGCTTCCTTCATCGATATACGGCTTCCTTTATAGATATAGGACTTCTATCATTATTACACGACTTCTTTCATCGATATACGGCTTCCTTCATCGATATACGGCTTTCTTTCTCAAGATAAGACTTCCCTCATC
>NW_018406991.1:319351-375128 GCF_002113885.1 Mizuhopecten yessoensis | reverse complement strand
ATATATCAGGTGACCGTTAAGGCCCATGGGCCTCTTGTTTTACAATTAATTTCGACAAATATATATTCCGTAAAATTTTCGACCGAACGTTTCGCAACGGTTTTGAAATGGAAAGATGTAGACGCAAGTGCTACGCAAACGATACGCAAGTGCTACGGAAATGCTACGGTTACTACGGAAATGCTACGCAAACGGTACGCTGAAAGTGGGACAGTGAACGTTTACGGGTCTGTCGCTATACGTAATAAGTAGTCGTAGTCGCGAAAGGACAACTTCCTATCTGCGGTTTGCTCAACCTTTCGCACATGAACCTTCATTAGGTTGAACTGAAATTAACTTATTGCTTTTTTCTTCACACCATTTATTTTGCCCATTCGTTTTGATAAAATTAGCTATTGAAGATTTAAAATCAGAATAAGGCAGTTTAATATCTTTCGTATTGAGGTTAAATGCTGCCTAGGCAGCTGGCCCTAATGACATATTCTGTCTTGATGGGCCGTTAAACATTGATAATAATAATAATTTTCAGTAGGTTGAATACAATTGTTTTTCAATACTTTTTGTTGTTAGTTCAATGAAATGTCATATTGGAATAAGGATTTTGTCTGTCTTCACATGGCCATAGTTATTCTGAGGATTACACACCGAAGACACAATGTGGACCTTGTTGTGATTCGTTAATACTACAAAAAAAAAATCAAAAAAATCGCCGCACTAAATACTGCACGTATCGACAACTATATTGCAAATATCATTTGGAGAAACACAAAACAGTAATCCAATTTCTACATCAGTGTAATTGTCAATACATGATCTATTCGAGATTATCTCCCTTGGCACATCAGACAAACGAACGGTATATTTCTAAATGAAAGTAATCCGTTAATATGTAGAAAGGGTGACCTTTGGGAGAATGGCTACGCTATCATGGCAGAGATTGATGCGATATCGAGGATTTATCAGAGTAACCCGAGGAAGTCTGTCGCCATCACTCACCCTCCTTTGGGTATTTCTGCTCCCGTATAAGTCTCGACTGACGTGATAAATTGGTGAAAGTACTCGGACAAACCTGGTATTGGCGGACACGAGGCTAAATCAACAGTGCAATAGAAGATTGGTCCAAGTCCATATGAGTGTTTGTCAATTAGATGCGATCCTTTGCGTTTAACAATGGCAGGATATCTGGCAATGATTCACGAATCTCCAGTAATCTATTTATATCTGAATTATCATATTGTTTTACAATAGCTGTATCTTTAAGGTACATTTTGTGTTCAGACATCCAATGCAAGTTTTCCGTATAAGCATAAATCGGAGAATAGTTCAGCTTAATACTGTCAAAATGCTCAGAAAATGTTTAAATGTCCAAACAATTTTATAAAAAGGTACACACTTTGGTGTACGTTTATAGATTTTAAATACCAAATGGTATAAATTCATCCCAGTAATCCAGCTTTTAAATAGAATAGAAAAAACGATAATCAAAATAAAGGTCGGGAAAAGTGCTTGCACCGATTAATTGGGCCTAATTCTGTATAATTGTAATTTAATTGATTAATGCCTCATTCAAATTTCCACTAAAATACAACTATGATTTTGTAATTCATTGCGGAATATGAGCAAGTAGTGAAATGCCAGGAGCAACTCTTGATCTCTCCCTTTATTATAAAACATTAAATTACAGATATGGAAACCTGCAACAAGGCGAGGTAACTCCAGCAAATAATCTTGATTTCGCAAATTCAAGTCACTGATTAAACTTTTGTTTTATATATGATCATTTTGTCATACAGATAAGAACAAACAATGCTGAGATTTATTCAACATGTTGAAAGTTATCTACCTTATATCATCCGACAAATCTAACGGAAGTCCCATGACATGGTTTGTGTTGCAGTTCGAAATACAAACAAAGATGAGATATAACAATGGGTCGAATTGGCGTTGATTTTACTATCCCTGCTGGTTTTGGAAAAGTAAATGCCTGCTGTGTTCAACTGTTTGTTATCGTAAGAAGCAGTTATTCCTGCTGTATCGCGTGATTCTGTGGTACCTTTTGCTTAATGGATATTGAAGAATTGACAAAAAAAATATGGATGCTTGCTGGAGGCGGCCTGTAGCGAAATCGCAAATCTGATGTCATTGTGTTCATTTTTGATTTAACGTTCTCAAAACAGTCAGGGTCATATGCGGACGGGTGCTTACACAACCCAGACCTGTTTACTCTTACGATTTTTCCGTTATTTGTAAGGATTTTAGCGTCTAAAGAGCCAATTTGTGCGATATTGATGTATTTCTTTAATCCTTTACATATTTTAAGTTATTCATTGCTGTTGTGATGTGTTTATTTTTGTGAATGTCTCTTTTTGTAGTGTTGTTGACCCTAGATTACTCACATTGTCGATGGGCCGTTAAACAATATTAAAACAAACAAGCGCCTTACGAGTTGTGGCAATGCTTTTACAGATTCCGGCGAATATATGGATTCGGAAGGTGTTGGTCTCTTCATTTCATCCGGATTATATTTAGTTCGACATATCCGCCGTGAAGACTCAAACGGCTGAGCAATCACCATTAGAACCTGGATGTTCTTGCAAAAACATCTCTTCAATATGACGTTTGATGATTGTTTGGAATAATGATCGATAATGTCTGCAAAAATAAAATTGGATTGATCAGCACGCGAAACAGGCACACCGATAAAGAAACATCACTATGTAAAAAATATAAACTGCCATACCAGGAAAGATGGAAATTCTTTGTGCGATGTAGACTTTTCCTGTGCATATGCAGGGAAGAATGATTGCGCCCGACACAGACCATCGACAATGCGAGTGATTAAAGACCAAACAACACGTTGAAATAGGCAATCACAAAAATGAATACATCAAACTAGAAATAAAAGGGTTCAAAGGTGTACCATTTATCAACAGCGAACGGTTGTTAATCTTATTCGGTCGTATTATAACGAACAATTGAGTGTAAATAATCACATAATGATTGAACAGAAACTGTAAACAAACAAAAAATCATACAAATTACATTTAAAATCTGACAAGTTTTTGTTTGAAATTTGAAATCAGCGCATTTAATTTTAAACTGTTTGACTGTAAATTAATGATAACATGCATGAAAATAAGGTGTTTCTTTTTTATGTAAAATGTAACTATGTGTGATGTAGGTATGACCTATGCGCAGTCGCGAGAGGACAACCTCCTCTCTAAGGCCAGCCCCACCTGCCGCACATGAACCTACATTAAGTTGAACTGCGAATAATTTGTTGTTCACCACGTCAGACCATATATTTTGCCAATTTGTTCTTATAAAATTCGCACCCGACAAAGTTTGAGAATGAAAATAGCCTGGATCTTCTTTTAAGGTCACACGGGTCAAACACTTCAAACGACTTCTTCCAAAGAACTTAAAGGTATAGAATCGTAATATTTGGCTGGTAGCTTCTTGGGGATGGATCCCGACAAAGTCTGAGAGTTAAAATTACCTTGGCCTTTTTTCAAGGTCACAGGGGGGAAAGGTATAGAATCTTCATATTTGGATGGTAACTTCTTTCAATTCAGCACGACAGTGTTTGCGAATGAAAATGACATTGACATACTTTCAGGGTCACAGGGGTAAAATATGTCAAAAACATCAAACGACTTCTGAATAATCGGAAGGCCTAGAAGGTATATTTGGCTGGTGGCTTCTTTGGATAGAGCTCACCAAAGATTGCGAATGAAAGTGACCATGACCTACTTTAAAGGTCGCAGAGGTCAACCAACCAACATTTCAAACGCTTTGTTCAGCATAACTAAAAGGTAAAATTGATAAGATTTGGCTGATCGTTTTTGGGATAGAGCCAACAAAGTCTGAGAAGGAAAATTGCATTGACCTACTGACAAGGTCACAGGGAAAACTATGTCAAACACTTCACACAACTTCTTCCGAAGAACCAAAAAGCATAACATTATATAGTAATATTTGGCTGGTAGACACAACAGATGGAGCCGACCAAGTTCGCGAGTGAAATATTTGTAGTACAGTATAATATTTAATATAAATATTTTGCTATGACTGATTGAATATGCAGGTTATAGTTACAGGCCCTCTGGGCCTCATGTCTTTACAAAATTATGGCCCTTTGGTGAAAAAATCCTTGCCCGCACAACTGCAACAAAACTACTGGGCCAATTTCAACAAAATTTTCAGATATGATAACTACCACCTCATATTGTGCATCCAATTATTAATTTTATATTATGACCTTTTTTTACGGAATGATTGCCCTTTGTTGAAAATTGCCTACCCGGACAACCTCTCAAAAACTACTGGGCCAATTTCAACGAAAGGTTTTAGGTATGTTAACTACCACCTGCTATTGTGCATCAATGTATCATTTTTCCGATCGGACCTTTATTTTTAGTATCGGAGTAATTGCCCTTTTGAAAAATACTTGTCCAGAATAAAATCCTTTCCCCGACAACTTCTCCTTATCTATTGGGCCAATTTCAAAGAGAGTTTACAGATATGGTAACTGGCCCTTGGCGTTGTGCATCCAAGTAGTACTTTTTCATTCAGACTCTACCTTTGTCTGCTTAAACTACTGGGCTGGTTACAAATAAAGTTTAGAGATATGGTCATTACCTACTGATTTCGTGCCTCAGCATAGTTTTTGTTTTCATTTTGTCCCTTTAAAAGGAGTTTTGGTGCTTTGTTAAATATGTTAAACAACTATTCCTTAACTAGGCTAACAGTATTTGGATTGCAAGTATGTTTTGGCCTTTGGAGGCCTAGGAGTACAGATTTATGTCAGTGACCTATATACTTAAATAAATATACAGCTCAGTCAGAAACGAAATCATTACTTGTGGGAGACTATGGATTAGTTAGCCTTTAGCCTACAGTTCTAGTTTATATAGGAGCGGTGGTATAAGCTAGCCTTTGGCTTACAGTTCTATTTTTTTTTTTTATCAAATCTCATTTAAGCCAAGGTGAGCTAAAAAAACAGATGAAAAGAGATGTCAAAGTAATCTCTCACTCAAAATTATTTGCTCTCTTTGTAGATATTAATCAATAAAATAACAAAGAACAGGATTCCAAATATAACAAAATACACAAGTTGTTATCAATATTACAGCATTACAGCTGAAAAAAGGTAAATAACATAATTAACTACATGTACATAATTTAAAGTTACTAAATACAGAAATTATGCAAATCAAAATTATTAACCAATCTTTGCAAAATAACCCTTACAGAAGGTCAAAATGTTGGGACTTTGAGTGATATTCGCTCTATTTTAATTTGTTTTCCATTCGGAAATCATATGTTATCTATCGTTACAAACTAGTTTCATTTTCTATTCTTACATGTACCCTTTCTGAACCAAAAGGGACAACACCTTTTCTTTATATCTTTGTTCGAAAGATACTTCAGAGCTAATTTAGTTGATATAAAATGAACTGCTGCATAATTTAATCAACTATTGATATTTTAAACAAAACTGATTGAAGTTGATGCAGTTGTTAAAAAAGTGTGACTATCAATTCCATTTGAAAACAGTTCATCATTTAAGAATAGTGTAATATATTGCAAAACATTATCATTATCATGGCATTTAGATGGTCTGCAACCTTGTTCAGCATATATGGCACCGACTGATTGAACTGCCAATACCGCTTCTTGAATAACAAGAGGCACATGGGTATTAACGGTCACATGAGTCCTACAATATTTTGTTGTTGTTGTTGAATTATTATTATTATCAAATTCCTAACTCCCCATCAACACATAAGAGGTCATTAGGGCCAAAGCAAATAGAGAAAAAAAAAACATGTTAAAGGAAAAACTTGAAACGAACGAAAAGGTAAAAGACAAAGGTCAACTTGAATACACTGTAAAAGCGGCTGTGATTCAGTTATATCTTTTTGAACAGACAAACAGTTTTAAAGCATTTTTAGAATTTTAGAGAAATCGTCTTTTTCGAAAAACGATTGGAGAACTTATTTTTTCATAAAAAAATCTCTTCTTGGCTGAAGGTCAATGAAATCTAATTACAAAAATGGTTCGTGACATGCTGTGCATTGAGGCTGGTCTACGCTATTCAATAAATAAGAATGTGTTATGTAGAAATGACCAATCCTGCTTGACAAAGCGTAATTTATTGTCGACGCATTGATTCTACTTATTTTGCAACTTTGACCTTATAGCAGTTTATAATCTGTAAAATGAAGTTTAAAATCAACAGGTGGTAGCAATAAAGCCGCTTTGGCGGTGCGATCTGTCTTCTTATTATCTTGTATTCCTACATGTCCGGGGACCCAGCATAATGTAATGTGACATTTTGAGGTAATACTATGAATAGTGTTGACATTTTCCTAATTGAGATAATCTTCAAAGTTTTGTTGCAAATGTTCTGTAGATCAGATAAAGAATCAGAATAGACTATTGACTTCGGTACACCACTTTATTTAATGTGTCCGATGGCAAGATCGATAGCGTGGGCTTCTGCAGAAAATAGTGATGCATCATTTGGTAACCGGTATCCAAAAGCGGCATCTGTTGCAACTATGGCTTCGATGACTTTATGATCGTCTTTCCAACCATCAGTTTAAAATGATTTAAAGTCTTTATAGTTCAACTGCAATTTCGAAAAGGATGAACAAAAGGCATAAGTATCAGTGTCAGATGTTACCGTTTCATGGAGTGTAAAGACAACTTTGGGCGAAGTCCAAAGTCATGGAGGAACAACAATTGTTTCAAATGATTTAATAGCATCAACATTCAAGAAGGATTTAATGCGCATACCAAAGGTTGGAATACACTTTTGTTTAATTTTAAATATTTGATAGTTTCATAATTTGGATTGAATACGAGTGAATAGGATGAAGTTGGGAGGTTTTAATTTTAATTGAATTGCAAACTGCAATGACAGTTTCTCTCTTCGATTATATAGTGACGATTCGTTTGCTTCAACGTAGAGACTAGCAACTGACATGGTTTTTAATGCTCCAAGTGCAAGTCTCAGACCCTGGCGATGTACGGTATCCGATCATTTAAGGTGCGACTCTCTTGCGGATCCGTAAACAATAGATCCATAATCCAGTTTAAATTGTATAAGTACTCTATAGATTCTTATCAATACTTTATTATCAGCGCCCATATCAGTGTGAGAGATTACCTTTAAAAGGTAAGATGCCTTAATGCATTTTTCCTTAAGGACTTTATATTAGGAAGGAACGATAATTTTCTGACGAATATAACGCCTAGGAATTTAGTTTGTTCCACTACAGGAATATGTTAAGGGTGAGGTTTGGATCGTCATTGGTCTAACGTAATTGACAAAAATGCATGCACACCGTTTTGGATTTGGAAAATTTGAAACCGTTCTCATCAGACCAGATCTGAAGTTTATTTAGAGATTGCTGCAGCTGTCTTTCGATAGTATTCATATTTTTTTATCAGTAGCATATATGAGAGGCATCCACGTACATGTAGTGAACCTTATGCAGATGGAGTTAATGTTTTGACAATACTATTTTATTCCGCCCAAAAAGTGTTGCAGAAAGAAACATTCATTGTTCGTAGACGTTCGAAAATGTTGTTCCATTCCGTACCTGAAATACTGTCTGATAGGAAGTTGGAAATACACTTAGGTATATTATCTCTTATACCTGTTTCGTGCAGATCTGTCGTGATTCCTATTTCCACGTTGTTTCGTAAGCCTGTTATAAATTAAAGATTGTTTTTTTTTTTTTATGGCACATCGACAATTTTAGTCATTTAGGGCCAAACAACAGTGTAAAAATACACTTTCACAAAAAAACTAATACTTTTTATAAAGCAAGACACAAAAGGTTAAAATGTGTTATGGTGTCAAAATATATCAATACGTAACGAATTGTTTATAAAATATACCATATCTTATTAAAGAGGTTAATATAATGTATATACTCATAGATTGATTGCACAGAAACTGTATCGAATAAACGTTTCATAGAGGGTACATTATAAAATCGGTTACGTATTTGTTTGAAATCAGCGCATTCAATTATAAAGTGTTTGACTGTAAATGGCTGACCACAGGCATGACAAAAAGGTTGATCTTAACCATGCAAAATGTAGCTATGTGTGATGTAGGTATTGACTATGCGTAGTCGCGAGAGCACAACTATCTCTCTGCGGTCTGCTCTACCTTTTGCACAGGAACATACATTAGGTTGAACTGAAAATAGCTTATTTTTTCTTTCGTCAGACCCTTCGTTTTATTAAAATTAGCTATTGAAGGTTTAAAATCAAAATAAGGCAGTTTTATATCTTTCTTACTGCGGTTACGTGCTTCCTTAGCATGTCTATCTACTTTTCATTTCCATTTATTCCGACATGGCTGTGAATCTAAGTCAAGATCATATGACAGAAAACTAAAATTTTGTTAATACGGAGGGCAATATTTTGTACGAGATTTTTGTTAAAGTTCGGGTTTTAATACTTTGTAGTAGTGACAAAGAGTCGGAGCAGATGAAAGCTTTTTTCATTTCATTCTTTTCGATTTCATCCAAAGCTAGACCAAGTGCAGTTGCTTCAGCTGTGAAAATAAAGGCATTATTAGGTAAACGTTACCGACAACGCATGCTGCAGCAAAACAAAATCTGCTGCAATAATCGGGATTTGTATATTTCTTTCTACTTCTAACTACCTTTTATTTTCTAGCGCCTTGCTTGGCAACACCTCACTTTTGGCTTGAATGTTGAGTGTTCGCACGGATGAGGAAGGCAATGGGTTTGTCCTCAGGCCGGGACATAGCAGAATCCTTTAAAAAGGTAGCTATTCCCTGCTTTACGTTCAGCAGTACGTAATATGACCGGGTGCCTTCGGCATGGCATTTCGGTGAGATAGCACTATAAAGTCAGCATCAAATCCGCGCTGTCACAAGGAGACAATTAATTTAACCTTTCGTTTTGAGATGTCCCGTTGTTTTTAGTGATCTTTAACCACTGATCCTTCTGACCATATTCAACACTTTTTTGATGAATGTGTTCGAGTTAAGCTTCGATACGTACGATTTCAAGGATGTTTATTTATTTCACCGTATTACTATCCGAGGTTTTTTTCTAATGATTTTATAGTGATCAAAATTGTTGTGTGTAGGGTTGTCTGAAAGGTTTTTTTCTACTTTTAATAGTTTCTGTCACTATTTTCAGTCTTCGCTACTCAACGGTTCTCGATTTTGTTTCTGGTAGCATTGTATGCATTCAAACAGTTCTGTGGTGAATGAGTCGGTTGTTGAAATTATCTTGTCAATGGGGAATAGGACATTATTTGTCATACAAAAACAATGTATTTCACTAGTGCAAGGTCAATCAGTCAATTATCACTACAAAGTTTGAGTAAAACTTAAGAAGTGTGTAACACCTGAATGTCCTTTTACACCGAAAATTTATCTCACTGTTTGACAATTTTCTATAAAAGGTAACGACGACCTTCACCTAGTAAATAGTTTTTAAAATGGTCGCCGTGGTGGCCATATTGAATTGGTGATCAACCGAAAAATATCAACGCTTTGTCAGGACCATGAGTCGTTCATTCCTGAAAGGTTTAAGTTAAATCGGCCCGTTAATACTTGACTTCAAGTTTGAAATAAAAAAAAAATGAAAATGACGGCATTGGCGGCCATATTGGATTTCTGATTGACCCGAAAATTAACAACACTCTGTTAGGACCATGAGTCGTTGATTCCTACAAGGTTTCAGTTACATCTACCCTTTAGAACTTGACTTTAATTCTGCGGAACACGTTGCAATGGTTTGGATCTTTACATTTCTCTCTAACTATACTTTTAATACCTAGCGCCTTGCTTGGCAACACCTCAATTTTGGCTTTAGTAATGAACGTTTGCCAAGTTGACGAAGGCCATGGGTTGTGTTCTTAGGCCGGGACATACCAAATACCTTAACATTGGTAGTTGGCATTCCCTGCTTAATGTTCAGCATTTAGGGAAATGGCAACAACTGGTTAATGTGACCGGGGGAATTCTGTGCTGGATGCCTTCGGCATGGTATTTCCGCGAGATAGCACGGATCTAATAGTGCCGACACAAGAAGGCAAATTCATTAACATAGCATGCCTCCGTCACACACACAAAACACAGGGAGGCACATTCTGTTACCCACTGCATGTATCGTAAGAGGTGGGGAACCTAAACACAAAAATGACCAAAAGAAGTCTGCTACACCATTGTAATAATTTGGTTCTTTATTTTCAGCCCATCATCATCAGATGGTGGGCTACTCAAATCGCATGTCGTCCGTAAACAATTCTTGTTATCGCTATTTCTCAGAAGGTACTAATGGGATCTTTCTCAAATTTAAGATGTATGTTACCCATGTTCTTTTAAAGACGGCTCGGGTAAAAAAGAATGGCCGTGTTGCATTTTGACCGTGAATGTTTGTTTTCGCTATTACTCCAAAACGTGTTCCATAGGTTCGCCTTTGACCGTCATTGTGCAAGTTTACTTTTGAGACTTTATTGAATAAACCAAATGTTACTTGGTTTTCTCTTTAATTGTTTAACGTCCTTTTTACAGCTTAGGTCATTTAAAGAAGTGTAAATGGTTACGTCAAGATGCATTTACTGTTTACATGACTCAATCAAACATTATAAGAGATAGAAAAGATCGAACCGACATAGAACTAATGCAGATGGTACAATGCTGGGCGTGAATATCTCTTGTCTCTTTACATATGGTATTGCCAAGTACAGCGGTAGGAAATAAATGGTAGTTAGAAGAAGAGTTAATATTATATTACCATGTATAGGCCCTAACGGCCCATCAACACAGGATAGGTCATTAGGGCCAGCAAATGGTAAAAAAACACCGATTCAAAATAAAAACATCAAACAAACTTAAAGGTTAAAAGCCAAACGTCAATTTGAATATTGAAAGTGGCTATGATGACTCAAATTTTATTAAAAAGACCAACTGCATAAAAGAAAGAAAAAAAAGATTCAAAATATTACAACGGGTGCAGCAGAGTAATGTATTTTGCCCGCTTTTGTGTCACAGACCCGGGTGTAAAAAAGCAAATTCCCCTTGCGACTCGTGTTGTCCGTAACAGCAAATGTATTCTGTTCTCCATCCCGGACCTGCTGGTGTAAACATGTGTTTGTAAAACAATTGAAGATTTGGCAACAAGCCCAACTTTGCGTAATCTTCATCAAATTCTATAAATCTCGAAGTGTGCACTACAATATTTTGTGTTAGTATTTATCAGCTTGTCTTCGACTTCATTAAAATATTTGCCTCCATATTTTCTTTTCACTACCATCAATCAGAAATGGAAACCATTTCCCAGTAGCAATTGTGAAATTTCGACAAACATTCATTTGAATTACGGAGTCATTCTCTATGATTCAAACAAGAGAAGCTCCAAGGTACGGACATTTTTAACTGACAAACATAGCACGATCTCAAAATTTGAAGTTATGTTGTTTTCCTGAATTTTCAAACTTATTGTCATGCATGTGATCAACTATTGACATTCAAACACTTTATGATTGAATGCGCTGATTGCAAATAAGTGACAGATCTCTATGCTAAGAGATGATATATTTTATTAACAATTCGTTTGCTATGTATTTGACATCTTTTCACCTTTTGTTTCTGTTTTTTTTATATTTAGTTGTTTTTGAATGTCTATTTTTTACATTGTTGTTTGGCCCTGAATGACTCAAATTGTAGATTTTCCGTAAAACAAACAAAGTTTTGTAGGGTCCCTGCATCGTGTGACATTAGTAATATTGCCAGATCTTCTGCAAGTCTCCAATGTCTCTAGTGAAACATTATGCTGGGTTCCCAGATAATGAAAATGCAAATCCAGCCACCAAAGTGGTATTATAATGTAAAACCTAAAAAGATAGGCTAGTCCTGTCCTGTCTCTGTACGAGTTTTTCATACATTACATGTTAATATTTATTGAAAAGCGAAGACCAACTTCAATGCAAGGTATGTAGCGAACATTTCACGAACTGCATCCAATAAACACACGCAGGTATTTCCACTGCGATTAGATCAGCGTCATTTCGCAGCGGAAATAAGAAGGTAGACAAAACTGCTCTTAATTTACAAACAAAAGATATTAAACTGCCCTTTATTTGCAATTCAAACAAAATGTTGGTCCGTGTAGAACATAGTAGAGCAGACCGCAGAAAGGAAATTGTCCAAATGAAAATATATGAAAAGATTATTCGATACAGTTTCTGTGCAATTTATTTTTGACTATTTACAGGTTTTTTTATCTTTACAATAAAATTTGATATATTTTGTCGCAAATTTGTTCTATATTTAATCCATTACATATTTTAAGCCATTAAGTTTTGGTTTGATGTTTTCGTGAATGTCTCAGTTTACAGTATTGTTGGCCCTAAATGAATTGCATTCTCGATGGGCCGTTAAACAATACAAAAACAAAACAATCAATGTCCACGCCGGTATGAACGCAAACCATGTATTTAACCGATCTGCGTTCATACCAGCATGAAGTTAAATCCATGCAATTGCAAGGTCGGAAATCGAAAAAAGAATACTCCTGTTACCCACAGCATGTATCGTAAAGGGCGACTTATGCTTGGAACCTCCTGCAAAATTGGGGATTTGCTTTTGTGTCACCTACTAGCGGGAATAAAGGCGACCAAAATAACGCTGCTGCATCCATTCGAACTTTCGGGATCTTTCCTTCATCTTTTATTGGCAGTTCTGACTATAATGAGAGCGTTAGCCAAGGTGCGGTTCCCAGGCGGGGACATACCAAAGTCCTTTAAAATGGCAGTTGTTATTCAATGTTTTACGTTCAGCATAAAGGGTAATGGCAACAACTGGTGTACGCTTTGTAAATATAATGTGATCGGGCGGAATGCTGTACTGGGTGCCTTTGCCATGGTATTTCAGTGATTTAGCAACATACAGTTTGGTTTAGTATTGTTTAACGTCCTATCAACAGCTAAGGTCATTTAAGGACGGCCTGCCCTGCGTGTAGTGTCTGCGAGTGTGTTTTGGGAGGCTGCGATATGTTCGTGTTTGTCTCTTTGTGATGGCGCGGAACTGATGCCGGATTTAGAGTGCTACCTCGCTGAAACATACTGCCGAAGACAACCAGAAGGACACCCCACTGGTATGTCTCGGCCAGGAGACAGAACCCAAAGCCTTCCTCACAGGGGAGAACGCTCAACTAAAAGCCAAATTTGAGGCTTTGTCAAGGGAGACATTAGGAAGAAGAAAGTTGTTTAGAAAGACGAGAAAAGATAGGATTCCAAATTTAGTCGCCTCTTACGATCATGCAATGGGGGCAGCAGATACAAATCTTACGCCCTAACTACAATATAAAGCCGCAATAACAAACGGCAAGTACACAAACATGCCCTGTCTCTAGCACACATACAAAAACGCTTACAATATATATGCACATGGAGGCAGTTCCTTAAATGACACTAGCTCAGCTGTAAAAAGAGATTTAAACAAAACAAAACAAAACCAACCAAAGGCACCAAGGACAGCATTCCAATGGTTGCATTATACACTACCATCGGGTAAGGTATTTGTTGCGCAAACCCTTAATGCAAAACGTTAAGCAGGAAATAACAACTACCATATCTAAGGAATTCAGTAAATCACGGCGGCCAGGAGACAGAACCAACTGCTTACCCAACTTGTGTGAACGTTCAACACTAAGACCAAGAGTGAGGTAGTATATCCTTCAAGTTGTTACACTGTTGGCAGATAACACAAACGCTTTTCGCATTTCCTGATTGCTCTGCGTGATCACATCATTAGTGAACACCTTTGTAATAATGTTAACCTTATAGAGAATAGCATTGACATATATCATTAGCCCTTGCCAGGACTTGACAATCGAACCAAATCATCTTATAAGAATGGCAGCAGAGTGGTGTTTTATATTCGCACGGATTGGCAATTAGTTACCGAAGTTGGGCAGCATATTGTAGTTATTTCCTTTCGAGTTGCCTCGAGTGACCCTGTCGAACACGTAGTATTGTGTAAATATTACATCTGACCCTGTCAAATACGCAGTTTTGTGTAACTATTAACTCTGACCCTGTCGAACACTTAGTTTTGTATAAACATTACCCCTGACCTAATTGTTAATTATAAATTGCAGGGACGACATATACCAGGTAGACATTTTTCATCTTCGACAATAATGCATCACAAAATGGTTTATCATCAATAAGATAGTAAAAAAAATAAAAAAAAATGCATGCATATAACACTGAAGTGTTTCTTTATTTATATGGACACTTCATATCAATAAAATTATCACGGGTACCGAACTTAACTTCACACCATCTGCCACATGCCATGCATAGGTTAAAACCTGTTTTCAGTGACAGACACTGTTTCGTTGAATTTCACTTTGTGTAGCTTTGTAGCGCTTGTTTGCAACGGGTAATTTGTTATCCCCACTGTAAAGCTTTAATAGCTGGTACATAGGAGGTCATTAGGTCCAATAAAAACATGTTAAAGGATAAAAAATGTCAAACGAACGAAAAAGTAAATGACAAACGTGAACTTGAATACATTGTAGAAGTGGCTATGATTAAGGTATATATTTTTTAACAGACCGACAGTTTTAAATAGTTTAGAGTTAGAGATATTGACTTTTTCGAAGAGTGATTTGAGATCTGTTATATTATCATAAAACATTCTCTTTCTGACTGAAGGTCAATGCAATCTAATAACAAGTGTTTCACCGTAAATAGTTCGTGAAATGCTATGCATTGAGGCTGGTCTTCGCTTTTCAATAAATAAGAATTGGTTATGTAGGAATAACTTATCCAGAAACGGGCAAGGACAACCTCGTATCGGCTGTTTTCTCTAAAGCTTGGATGCCATTCATCGATTTTCGGTTTGGCACAGTGTAAACTATTGTCTGCGTATTGATTCCAATTATTTTGCCACTTTGACTTCATACAATTTATTAATTTTGTTAAAATGAAGTTTAAAATTAACAGGTGGTAGCAATAGGTCTGCCTTTTCATTACCTGATATTCCCACAAGTCCGGGAACCCAGCATAATGTAATGAGACATTTTGAGGTAATATTATGTAATAGTTTTAAGTTGTGGTGCAAATGCTGCGTAGAACAGATAACTAATCTGAATAGATTATTGACTTTAGCACACAAAAGACATTTAACTATTGGTTTTTAATCCAAAAAGTGTCACAGAAAGTATACTCCCTTGAGAGAGAGAGAGAGAGAGATCAGACTCAGACTGCCAAATTTGAGAAGATAATAATAAATTAATTACTGCTGTGAGTATTTGTCAATATTTTGTTTTTTAAAGTAGAATAACACCTACTAAGTTTATATAAATAGTCATAAGACTCAAGGTTAAGTGAGGTCAAGCTCTACTAATTTTAACCATTTTTCCCATTCAGAAGCAAATCTTCTAAGACATTGTTCCCCTTTACCACGAGCAATATATTACTGAACCTTATAGTTATCTTTAATCGAATTGACTAAAGCCGTCACATTATGTTACTTATGAAAACATCCGGTTTTGTATATATATTTTTTAATGAACAGAGTAATTTCATTATCAATTCTTGTATAAATTCCAGTTTGGTTGATAAAACCAAAGATCGTTGATTCTTTATTTAGTGAGAAAGGAATAGTGAGAGCAATTAAAAGACTTTCAAAATTGCTCAGAATTTTTTTGTACTCCCATAAAACGTGTGTAATTTATCCCTTTCTATGATACAAAAAACACAGGGTGGGTTATTTACAAGTCCAATTTTGTATAAATAAGAATTGGTTGTTAAAATATAATGAATAGTTCTAAATTGCAACCATTGCAATTTTGAATAATTAATAATAACATTACAAATATTCATACACAATTTAACAACATATACTTACTGTTCGACAATTGGAGGGTTGTCCTGACGCCGATCGGGGAGATCAACAGTCCCATCCAGTGTGTCGTCGTCCATCCCACTGCTGTTCCTGACATCAAAAGAAGCGTTCAGCCAATAAATAGACAATTATAACGGGACGTGTATATATGTATATGAACATAATAATTATAAGATAAGTATAACGGGACGTATATATATGTGGACAGATTATACAGGCTACTTCGGCTACGCGTGTATTTGCTAACGACCGTGACCCAGATGATGTAGAGGATACTCCGTCAGATGAGTCTCCCGTCGTACCCCTGATCAATCCATGCAAACATAAAAGTAAATGGAACCCTCCTCCCAGCAGAGTACCAGCTCTCGAATCGTTCATCAGTGCAGTGAAGGTGGAAGTAACCGTCCACTTAAACTACACGCAGACAACCAAGAACAATATGTCACCTTTGGAACGCCAGGCACTCAAATTCCTGAAAATGATTCGGACATTGTCATCAAGCCAGCGGACAAAGGCTGTGCAGTTGTTATAATGAACAGGGACGACTACATCCAAGAGGCTAATCGGCAACTCTCCAACGAGACATTTTATCGTAAGGTCGATAGTGACCTGACTCACGTACACGCACAGCAGATTAATAATACCATCAATAGATCTTTAGAGAAGGGTGATATTGACAACGATACCGCGAAATGCCTGCGCCCCGAAAACCCTCAAGCAGGAAAGTTTTATCTTCTTCCTAAAATTCACAAACCTAGGAACCCTTGTAGACCCATCATTAACTCTATCAACCACCCGACGGAGAAAATTTCCCAGTTTGTTGACTTCCACCTCCGACCATTCGTGGATTATTTACCATCTTTTTTAAAAGACACCACATACTATCTAAACAAAACACCTGCTAAGAACTTACCAGAAGGTACCTTGTTTGTTACGATGGACGTCGTTTCCCTCTACACTAACATACCGCATGACGGCGGCATTGCAGCCTGTCGCGAGGCATGGGAACGGCGCAGTACCAAACACCCATCGACTGATAGCCTGGTGGATTTACTGAGACTTGTCCTCACACTTCGCAACTTTACATTCAATGAGGATAACTACATACAAGTTAGCGTTACAGCCATGCGTACTAAGATGGCCCCCTCATATGCCAATGTTTCTATGCGACATCTTGAAGCCAAACTTTTAACATCTGTTCCAATTAAGCCATTTAGCTGGTTGAGATTTATCAATGACGTTGAAATCAAATGGACATCGGGTCGGGACTCCCTTGACGAGTTTATTGAGTACGCTAACGCGTTCCACGTCACCATCAAATTCACAGCGGATATCTCAACGGAGAGCAACACATTTTGGACACCTGTTCCACTCTGATTGATGGTGAGATAAGTACGGACCTCCACTGTAAACCTATTGACACACACCAGTATCTCCTCCCATCCAGTTGTCACCCCTCGCACACCACGAGAAGCATACTCTACTCCCAAGCTCTGCGCATCAGGCGTATTATTTCGGATGACATCATCTTTGAACGCAGATGTTCAGAGTTAAAGTCCCATCCGCTTGGCAGAGGATACAAATCTACTTTGATAGATCGGGAAATAGACAAAGTGAGGGTACTGGATAGGGCAAGTCTGCTTGTATACAAAGTCAGACCCCATACACAAAGGGTACCTTGTGTAGTCATGTTTCCCCCAGACATGCCGCAACTTCCATCTATCTTGAAAAAGCTCTGGCGCATCATCGAATCTTCAGCGAAACTTTGGCAGATCTTACCAGAGTCTCCTTTACTGGCATATCGTAGACCTAAACACACATTAGAGATATTGTGGTAAGCAGCAAGCTACCTACACCTTACCCTGCTGCGGCGAAAGGCTCTGTAACCTGTAACACGAAGGTGTGCAAACTGTGTCCGTACACGCGCTCCACAGATACATTTCAATGTACAATCAACGGCAAAGTGTATCACATACTACAAACGCTGACATGCGCATCAGTCAATGTGGTGTACCTTATTACCTGCAATAAATGCAATTTACAGTACGTAGACGAGACCTGCACCCAGCTCAATGTCAGGATCAACAACCACCGCTGCTCCATCAAGCAGAACAAACCAGACTTCCCTGTGGCAAGGCGTTTTAATATGCCTAGCCACAGTTGGAAAGACATGCAGATTGTTGCCATAGATCATTGCCCTACATGTAACATGGGATGAAACGAGACGACGTACGAGAGAACGGTTTTGGATCACCAATCTACAGACCCGTTACCCTCGAGGTATGAACGAACGATAGGCGGTTGCCATCCGCTCGTTTTCCTTACAGGGGGCATTTGACCTAATGATGCATTACCGCACAGGACCCCCCCCCCTCCCATGGTACTCCCCCGGATTGGTTTTGAAATCTGGAAGCTCTGTGGTGCATTCTGGGGTATTTTGAGGCTAAAAAACAGATTGTTACTTTGTCAAAAATTGTCCCTCTTAATCAGAATTTTCTTTTTGTAAACTGCACAGCCACATGACTGACATAAACTATATCAATTCTGCTTGAATTGGGAACTAATTTTGTATTACATAATAACAAGGCATGTTAATGCAAACTTAATGTAAATTATTTTAAGTCTCATGCTTTACTATGAATTTTGTTAATTTATCAAGTGTCAATGCAAATTAATAACAAGTCAATTAATTCAGTGCAAACTTTTTTATAAGTCTCATGCATTAGTTTTATGATTTTGTTTCATCAAAAACATGGCATTTCAAAGCAAACCCTATTTTATAAGTGTGACATCAAACAGTTAACTGGAACGCATGTAACATATTTGTAGTGTACATATATGCTATGCATTATAAAGCAGTCAAACTTGCATGTATCATCAGATTGAACTTTGAAACTTAAAAACTACTTAAATTTTGCCCTTGCTGCCACACACATTTCATTTTCGTCATATTCTGGGCAATTGGTGGCACTTAGAATGGTCATTTTGTTGTTCAATGCCTCTTGACTCATTCTGTTCCTCTGAGATGTGTGTGTCATATTTTGCACGGAAAAGCCACGTTCACAAGGTACACTTGTGACTGGTATTATCAGAAATATTTCTGCCAAAAGGGTAAAGGGCTGGAAGATGTCCTTGAAATTTTTGTGCAAATTGAGGCAGAATTCCATAACAGATTGGTGCCTATTTGTGTTCATAAGGTATTTGTACTGAGTAAAGATTTGTCTTGCTTCATTTTTGTCAATTTGCACAAAAGCCCCAAGGACATCTTCAAGCTCTTGTGTGGCATGATTTCTGATGCCTTGTGCAGACTGAGGCAACAAGCTTGGATTGATGACAGTGTTGAGGGAGTTAAGAGTGTTTAAATCGGTTTGATCAAAACGCTTGTCCAGCTCCTGGACAAGATTTGTAACAAATGACACCTGAACTCGCTTTATTCTGAGTTTTTTAATATCATTCACAGACAAGCCAATACCAGCAAATTTTCCAGAAGCGGTTACCTGGGTTATGATATCCTCAACACTGTCCACAAAATCTGCTTGTTGCCGTATATCATCAAATTGGCTTCGGAGGGACTGTACCATTTGCATTACCTGTGCAATGTCCAAGATATCTTTTTGGAAAATTTTTGCTTGTGGTAGTTAGAGGAATAAGAATATCTTTCAAAAGTGCCACCAAAGCCAGGAAATCAAAGGATTTAACTTTCTTTAGTAGCCCTTTTGCCTTATTAGAAGTAATGGGGTCTTTGTCATTTGCATCATGGTCTAATGCAAGCACAAGTGCTGACCATGACTCAAAAATTGCTTTATTAGCATCATTGAGACTTAGCCATCGAACACTTGAAGGCTTCTTAAATCGTCTCACATACAAGCTAGGCAGCTTTTGCATTTCTCTCAAACGGTTGTAACGCTTGGCAGAATAGTGATAATAATTGAATATATCTATGATAATTTTCTGCACATTTTGTAACTCTGGGATTGTTTTTGATGCCAAGAAGGAAACATGAGCGAGCTTGTGAGCAGCGCACCACACATGTATCAAACTGGCTTTTACATGGAATACATTCACACAGACGCTTAAAATCACGAAAATTAGACGCTAACAAAAAACAACAACACATCTGAAGGGACATAAGTAGTTTTCATTGATTAATTAATAACAGAAACTCTTCCGAGGTTTGGTCCCGTCCCGTCCGAAATTATGTCTACCATGTCGTAGTCTCGTTCACCCAAACTCTTATGCCTGTGCAAGCTACGACGAACAGAGCGTCTGTTTGAACGAGATCCATGATAACGAAACATTATTCAGTGTTGGGAAATAACCGCTGTTGACTGCTGGAAACACTCTTCTGATTGGCTTATTTTATATTTGGAGTACTAAATTTAGCGCACAACGATCATGGTCGGTCGGTCGATCGATGAACCAATTATTTACCTCTCCTTTTCAGAGATTACGTCAGACAAGATACATCTATCGTCAGAAATTGCAAACTATATATTGAGAAGCTAGAAATGACTATATTTTAATTTTTCTTTACCCATTTGAGGTCTTTTTCTTTGCGTGCAACATACGTACAAATCCAAACTTTCATGCGTGATTTCTCAATTGTTTACGTGAATTACGTACATATCCACGTAATGGGGAACACTGATATGTACATGTAATTGTTCTGTTTCACTGTGTCTTGAAAAAGAAGCGGATTACTTCTTTGCCCCATATATGAACATTGATGTATATTTCAATAAATAGACAATTATAACGTAATGATTAATTTGACAATTACAAAATTAAACTACAACAATTATACAACAGAAAGATTATGTCTTCTTATCTTTGATATAAAATCATCCTATCTTACCATGCACGGTAATGTATCAATTGGGTATTTCTGTGATTTACATTTTTATATATTTCATATCACCACCGGTACCACACGTTCTATGCTGCCATCTACTACAGCAATCGCACTGCGGTGCATGCTGTGCAGGTCGCATAAGACTGTCGCACTCTAAACATTTCGTCAATGCTGGTCTCATGGTTGAAAGTCATATTCAAATTCAAATGATATGTGAAGATTTTGCTATACATACGTCCAATTTAATACACCCTCTGACCAATTCCGTTAATTGTTGTTTTAATTGAGTCACTCCGAGGTACTCTGTTAAAACAACAAAGACCTTCCTCCCATATCTAAATCATAATTAGTTAATATTGTAACTATTTTTTTCAAATGCTATTCAATAAGTTTTTTAATTAATTCTTTTCTCTAAATAATTAAATTAAACTCTAAAGTAGAAAACACTAATGCATAGGTATCTGCTACTGATGATGGTCAACTATCAATGAAAACACAAACACAATTATCATGTTTTTATCTGTACATGTACATATCTTTATTTCTTGAAAGTGCATGTAACTTTATTACCATTACCGTAGCATTTCCGTTGCACTTGCATAGCGTTTCCGTAGCACTTCCGTATCGTTTCCGTAGCACTTGCGTCTACATCTTTCCATTTAAAAAGCATTTGTGAAACGTTCGGTCGAAAATTTTATGGAATGTATATTTGTCGAAACGAATTGTAAAAAATATCATTATAAACCCGCATAACGTTAAAATTATTCCAACTATCATAACAGTCTGAAGAAAAAAAAACCCACAAAAATGACGGTTTACATATAAATGGACGTAACAGCCCTCCTCCCATGGGCCTACTGTGTGTTCCCCACACCAGCAGCTAGGCCTTCGGGGTAATTTAAATAACAGGCATACAGCTGGCCATGTGGTAATGACCTGTTCCTTGTTTAAGGTATAAACAACTTTAGTGTCCGTTATAAAGGTTGTTAGGGCAACATGACCACCCGCTGAAAGATCCCTTTCTTTCAATATCATATCTATATACCTGAGAATCTAGGCAGTGATAATGCATTGACCATTCACCTGTGGTCACTTTGGATTCTGATGTGCTGTACCTGATCAAGTTCACATTCTGTGATTTCAAGGCAATTAAGTCCATGTCAATTAATCAAGTTCATTGTCTATCCATCACGTACAGCTGTATACAGGTAAATCAGTTCAAGGTAAAAACCTACATGTAAGATACTTTGGATGTCTCCCGATCAGCAAATGACAGCCCCAGGCAGAATTTCATTTCACAACAGTTCCTTAACCAAGTTTAACTAATATTTAAGTTGGAATTCCTTATTTAATAAAGAAAAAAGGCCCTTATTGGGATATTTAACTTCTCACGTAGATGATTTGTTTTAAAACTAATCGATTTTTTTAAAAATAATCTATCATGAGTTCTGTTATCAGAGAGCAAGGTTGAATACTACCAAAACAAACTTTTCATATCAGATTATTGAAAATGATGATATTTTTCATTAATCATTAAAAAAATCATTATGAAGATAACTTTATTGTCATCATGTGACTGAGTTCCTGAGAAAATAGAGTGTGATTCCTTGTTGTCTATGGCAGAGACGTATATATTACAATACGTCTCGGTCTATAGTAAGTTTGTTAACGGAGTGCCCTCTCTGTGTGTGGTAATTATAAAGGTGTCAAAATTCAGTCAAGCGGTTCCGGGCTAGTGTACCTATGAACTTGCATGGTTCAATGAAAGGATAATTGACCTTTTACAGCTGACCAATTAGTACCACTTAGCGCCTTCAGCAAGTTACACAGTGGACAGTATATATCAGAGGCTGGAATTAACCTGGCCTAGGGTATATTTGGAAATATTATATTAACGACAACAAGATTTATTAATTAAAGAAAGAAAGGTTTATTGATATTTTTAGAGAAGAATGTGCAGAAAAAATAGAATATTCTCAAAAGAAATTTTTTATAGATATATTTACTATCATTTTGATCTACAAAACTACCTGCGTAAACCCATATAAAAAGAATATCTGAAAGAAATAAAAAAACAATATCGCCTCATAACTTAAAATTAGAAAAAGGCGATATCAAAACATTGAATCGTCGAGTGTGTATGATGTTGAAGACCATGTCATTCTGATTTGCGAGCAATTGTTTTGAAAACTTATTATATTAATAAGCCAAGTATATTTAAATTGAAGGATTATTGAGAGTTAAAAATAGAAAAGAAATTAGGGAAATATATAAAATTTGCAAATTCGAGAGGAATATAGTTATCATAAATAGGTCAAATAGTTTCACTTGGAATTGTGTTGTGAGTGTGCGAAATGTTGTGTAATGGTATTTTGCACAGTTAATATCACAAATTTTGTTACTTTGTAACTGGTGAGTCGAAAGACTCAAAGTAATAAAGAACTTGAACTTGAACCAGGCGAGGAGGCTACGTACATGTATGACAAAATATGAAATATTGTAGCACTTACGCTTACATGTTTTGAGAACAGACAAACAAAATGTTATGTAGTTTTGCCACTCATCTATTGTGGTGTTGTCTATTAAAAGTCTGACAACGGTCAGAGACGTATACTTTAACGCAAACATTTTCACTTGATTTTGTGTGCGGTACCATTCCCCATCACCAGTTTCACGAAAAATTACTTAATTATGGAGACTCGTTAACTTGGAATTTCAGGAAAATGTCATCATCTTCCCTCAACGCCATAACGTTTCCATGTGGAACTAGACACAAGAGCATCCTCACATAAATATACATGTANGGTGAGTCGAAAGACTCAAAGTAATAAAGAACTTGAACTTGAACCATCCTCACATAAATATACATGTACCCCCCCCAAGTTAAAAATGTTATAAATGAGTGATAAATGTATCTATTTAATAAACCCCTCCCCCTCCCCACACCCTTTTATTTTGCTCTACTTTTCCATGACTAATTGCCCCTGGACCCCGATCAGGAAGCTATCGCCCTAAGCCGACACCCTCCTTGATCCACGCCTGTGCATCAAGGAGGACATGTACAAACGGAGAAATACATATTGTAGATATATTGAAGTTTGACTTGGTCTCAGTCCCTATGTTATCTGACATCAGACCCCTATACCCTCTATAGTACACACCCCTCAGGCAGACAGTCATAGTTTCTCCTGTACCAGGATTTACCTGTAGAAATGTCAGTATATATACCTACATTTTTATGATCGATAAAGAAAACCTATATTCTTATTAATACTAGAGGTACATATCATGAATGTAAAAAATACATATATTTAGTACATATTATTTTTCTTATTAATAATAGTTTCCTACATGCACGAGCTTGCCTTTCAAACTGAAAAAAAAATATACAGTAACTCCCGTAACGATATACACGTACAATGTATACTTAAACAGGAATCAACTACATTTTCATAATAAAATAAATGATGTATAACAAAAAAACTTGTTTATCTGTGGATGAAATTTAATTAATAGACATGGTATAACATGTATACATTTCAAATCTCCGATGCATGTATTTGCATGTACTAATAATTTAACTTGTGTACCATTTCGGAACCGTTTGCGTAGCACTTCCGTACCGTTTGCGTCCAAGGTGGAACAGCGAACGTGTACGGTCTGTATGTACCTGTATTACGCACTTGTAGTACTTGTTGTACTTGCAGTACTATACTATACTATATATAGAGTGGGGCCGTTACTGCAGTGCGGCCCTTTTAACCGGATTCGGGAAAAACTGGTACCTACTCGGACTTGAAAGTGTCTATTTGACAGGAAGTTTCCCACAAAATTGGGAAGATTTCCTCGCACTCCAGCTTGATGGATATCTTTCATAATACCGTACTGCCATGTGGTATCATATGTTTTTTCTAGATAAAAAAGACAACTAAGTGCTCCTTTTTTGCAAAACTATCATGATCGGTTGTGTTCCTTTTATGTCGAAAACCGCTCTGTAAAGGAGAGAAAATCTGTTTGGATTCCAAGTACCACACACGTCTGGAGTCTGGATAAGTCGATCATCGTTGCCTCCTTCCAGGTATTTGGTCAAATATATTTAACAAACATTGAACGAGGTATCTGTTAGATGCTTCACGAACTGGAAAGGTACCTCATCTGGTCCAGTTGCAGTGTCGTGCGACGTTCACAGAGACTCCTGTAGTTCAGTTATCAAAAAAGGTTGGTTATTATCTTCTGTATAATTGGATTTGAAATACATTTAAGTTTTTTTCTTTTTGGGTCTTATGTTTTTGAAATTTAGTTGAATGATTGATGACTGACGAGTTTCTTGCAAATGTACTTGCACGTTCATTGGCAATTTCATGTTTAGCCGAAACATTTTCAGTATTTGAAATAAGCTGTGAGGACTAGTCACGTTCAAAACCTTTTTTAAAGTTGTTTTCGAGGAGAGGTTATATACATATTCCCGCCAATTGTTTCGTTTGGTTTTCTTAATTAAACAAAGAGTGCTTGCCCTTAAGATTTTAAATGTATTAAGTTTTGGTTGGTACGGCAATTTTTAAACTTTCTAAGAGCAGTTATTCTTCTTGTTATGGCTTTAACACCTTCATTAATCAAAAACTTAGAGGGTTGGATTTGATCGAAGATTATGGAATACTTTGTTCGGCCTAATTCAAAAGAACTTCGGTAAATGTTTCAATCATCAATATTTTTCTAATTTGTTTTTAATTAAACTGGTTGTGCAAAGGATTTTAAAAAAAGATTCCAATCTTATTTGTGTAACTTCCAGCGTGTAGTGATGTCATCGATAGGAGAACCAATATTCCTAAGAAAGATTTGGAAATGGTCACTTCCACAAAGGTCAAAGGAGGGATGGCATAATGTTAGGTCAATATGTGTGAAAGGACCTAATGATCGGTGAAGATCAGTTGGGATTTATTGTTATATAAACATAAAGCATGTTTAGGTAGCAGTGCTCAGTAGCGTACGGTGGCCATGGGTGATATGTTGGTACAATGAATAACCCCTGTAATAGTACATGTGTCAAAATTAAAAACACCAAATCAGCACTAAAATTTGCATATGCATTAAGTGGACTATGTGTGGAGTTCATATTTAAAAAAAAAAAAACAATTGAAATTTGGTTTGAGACTTCATTAATGGCCATTTTCAAATCTGTGTAAACACAACAAAAGCTAGCCTTTCATGTAGTCCTTTGCTGTACTCAGCACATGTGCAAATATTAGGAAAAATCCAGCTGAACGACCTATACTAAAATGTATTTCTGTTACCGAGTAGGTATTTAATTCAACATAAGTTTAAAAAAAAACAAAAAACTAGGGTGTTTTAAATTTTGGGTTAAATATCATGTTATTTTTTTGTGGTAACCATGGTTTTCTCAAGTCCCAAATCTGGGTAAAACACTTTTGAAAAATAAATCATTCTTCTAAAAAAATATATATTCAAAATGTAGCACCCTCTCATTGTTATCATGGGATCTCCAAAGACTGTTACGTCCATTGAAGTCGCCAAGAAAAAAAGGGTAGGTAGGTAGCTGAGTTACAAGGTACTTAGGTCATCACATGCAATTTTAGAAATAAGGGAAGATAAATTAAACAAATAGATATTTGTCCTGGCCGCGGGGGAAATCCTGCACTCGGTAAGTTTGATCAGAAATATCTCTCTTTATCTGTGCAAGGATTTGCATTGCCTGGAAAAGGCGGGATGGCTCCCATCGCAGTTGACACATCGTGGCTACTGACATTACATTCGCTGTCTTCTTTATCAGTATTGGTTTTGTTTAAATGTATCCTCGTTATGCCAAAACCTCGGGCATTTGTAGCATCGAAGAGGATTGGGGATATAGATATTAACCTCAATCTGTTCATAACCAATACAAATATGTTTAGGCAGCTCGGGTGGGCCAAATGTCAAAACAAATGTGTTGGTGTTTACCAATTGTCCTTCTCTATCTTTACCTTGAATCGATTTCAAGATTTCATACTCTGTGTCATTTCGTAGGAAATGACGCCTTATAACACCATTAGAAGGATTTAGGGAGGCATGATCTTTACTAAATGGCCACAGAAATCCGTTGTTGTCAGTAAGTTCCGTGCTTGCTGGTAACGATAAACTTCGATCAATAGTGTCCAGATATCTGTTGCTTAACAAACTTTACGTCTCCGAAAATTCACTAGATACCTTTCTTTAAAAGAAGGGGAGATATCGCTGAAGCCGGTTTGCCCAGTGTCGTCATCCCTGCAGGTAGGGCGTAAGAATTGTACCTGCATGATCGTAAGAGGCGACTAAATTTGGGACCTTATCGTTTCTCTTATTTTTAAAAGACTTTTTTCTTCCTCATGTCTCCATTGACAATGCCTTACTTTTGGCCATTTGTTGAGCGTTCGCCCATGTGAGGAAGGCTTTGGATGTCCCCTGGCCGAGACATGGCAAAGTCTTTAAAAATGGTAGTTTCTACTCCTGCTTAACGCTCAGCAAATTAGGAGTGGGACGACTCGTTCGCCCGTTGTCAGTATAATGTGACCAAGTGGGGCCCTGCTTGGTGTCTTCGGCAGTATGTTTCAGTGAGGTAGCACTATAAAGTCGGCATCAGTTCCGCGCTATCACAAGGAGACAAACACGAACATATCGCAGACTCCCAAAATACACACGCATTCACTACATACATGCATCTTGCACACAGGGGAGACGGTCCTTAAATGACCTTAGCTGTTAAAAGGACGTTAAACAAAATAAAACCAAACCAAACCTAGTGTCGTACAAACCATGATGAGAAAGCGAGGGAAGAACTTGGATGAAACATAATCCTCATCTTCCAATGAAAGGTCAGAACGTTGTCGTATTTTTTTGTGTTTGAAATCAGTTTATTCATTACCCGTGTAATCACCAATCACGGAATCAAACTAGGGGACAAATATATGGCGTGGGTCTCCAACACCTAGGGCCATGGCTACATGGATAGCATACTAGAAAGAGAAAGAGAAACCCTCGTGCTTGACCAACGCCTCTGAGACAAGACTCGGGAGTCAAACTTCACGTCCGATTAACACAGGATATGTCATTAGGGCCAACAAATGACGGACAACAACAAATGCAAACCAGAAACAAAATGTTGAAATGTGTAAAAGAGATTAAAAAATATCAATAATAAACGAATTGTTTATAAAATATAATATTTCTTATTATAAAGATTAATTGAATGTAAGTAACCATAAACTGATTGCACAGAAACTGTATCAAATAAACGTGTCATAGAGGGTACTTTTGTAAAATCTGTCGAAATTAGCACATTTAATCAAAAGAGGTGTTTGACTGTAAGCGGTTGATCACCAAAAGTACTTGGGCCGAGGTTGATCTTTAACTCCGATAAGAAAACGGTAAAACCATATCGAACGAATTTTGTTTATCCTTTTGGAGATTGCAGTTGCAATATGGGGTCTTTCAATCGTTTTGTACTGGTGGTTCGAAAGATAATTATGTGCTTGTCACTTACTCTATAATAATAATAAGTATATACAACATTTGATATAGCGCCCTACATCGCTAGAATAAGCCGCTTTACAGTACATAGATATACACAATCAATACAATTAGTATATACAGTAATAAATACAAATTTTAGGAGTTCGCAGGAGCTGCCTTATTAGGTGCTAACTATTAGTCATATGCCACCTGGCTAATATCTCTCTATGTGTGAATGCCTGTGCGTGTGCTTGGGTAGCATTGTGTGCTGTTCATAGTGGGACCATGCTTCAAACGGTATCATGTATAGTGCCACTTCACTTAAATGCTACAGCACAGATACCACAACATCCACCCCAGACCGTTTCATACTCCACCTGGGTTGTTGGAGTTGTTTGGGCAGGAGAAATACAATTTTTCTGAATATTTCATGCGTACGACGACTACGTAGATCTAACCCCAGTCGCCTGCGTGGAAGACCGGAGTGTTGACCGATCGGCCCATAATCTAACCATAACCCCAGGATGATGAATGCATTAAGGTTAAAATCCTAACCCTACCCGTTTTCAAGCCAGGGTAAGACTATTTTATGTAATGGTTAGGCGAACTTCGAAATGATGCATCCGCAAAACATATAATTGTTGTTATATAATGGTAAATAAATGTTTTCGAGTCCTTTAAAAATTGGGTTAAATGGCAAAAGTACAAATCCGATAGATCTAACAATACCAACGGGTTCGGCAAAACCCCCAACAAATTGTAGACCAGTAAGTTCGACGATGTAAACAAATCCCTTCCCCCGATATGCGTGGTAGTCAATCTGGAGCTCCTTGGCCGTGTTAAAAGTTTGCTTTTTTTTGGTAACACTCTAACATCTGAAAACTTTTAAAACCTTTGTTGATCGACTTCAAATTTAAGTAAAACTATGTGTGACTATTTGCTGAAAAGTATGCACAATTTGAAAGTTCTTGCTTTTGTCATTTCTGAGATATCGAAAAAGTACAGATCCCCTTTTCTGGGGTGCTTTTTACAACAGCAATAAAAGTTTAATAGTTTTTTTAGGTCATACACGGATGTGTGTTGTGTATGCGTGCTTGCGTGTGTGTGCAGGAACCAGGGTATGTTGGTGTTTTTGCCTCCTTGTGATAGTACTATCTCACTGAAATACCATGCCAAGGGCACCATGCACAGCATACATCCGGTCACATTATATTGACAACGGGTACACAAGTAGTTGACATTCCCCTAAATCCTGAACGGTAAGCAGGGAAATAACAAATACCATTTTGAAAGACTTCGGTATGTCCCATCCTTGTTATAGAACCCATTGCCTTCATTACCTGGGCAAACGTTCAACATTCAGCAATGTCGTCTTTCTTGTTAACGACGAAAAGAGGAAAACAGAATATAGAATAGTAATATTCTTTCATGACGTTTTGCGCAAAACAAAATCCATTTTTCAATTAAATATTAGTGTTTGAAAAATCCTTAAAGTTGCATTATGCCACGTCTGTGATTAGAAATTGCCAATTAACTAGACGGCATAGCATGCATGTCTCTACAACATTAAGGTATATTATTGTGCAAGATACGTTTGAATTGCAAATGGTTAATGTTAGGTTTAGACGTTATGTTGCATTATGTTATATTTAAACTTACTTTGGACTATTGCAACATTGTGGAGTTAGATTTAGTCGCAATAGTGAACCTTATGTTGATATGTGTTAAATGTTTGGACCAATGCAACCTTATCAAACCCTAGCCCCGAGGTTTCTTTTTTCAAGTACGTAAGCGACAGTGTTTACCAGAAGCGAAAACACAAAACACGCGGACAGTAGAGAAAAGGAATCGTTTGATGATTCACACCGTATGTATTGTAACTCACTGTAATATGCTGCGAAATATGTTTTAAATACATGTTACAAGATTTTCACACATTTTACCACATTCACCTTTGAAGTCTAACAAAGAAATTAAATTGAGAAAAAAATGAAGTCCTTAATCTGGAATATCATCACCTGTAGCTCTCATGGTTGAGAGGAGTCGTTTAAATATGCTAACACATTTGATCCCTTTGGCCTTAAAAGTAGGTATAGGTCATTTTCATTCGAAAACGTTGTTGGGCTTGATCTAAGGGAGCTACTTGCTCAATATCACGATTCTATGAATTTCACCTCATCTTCAGGAAGCCGTTTGCAAATTTTGAATAATGTGACCCTGCAAGCATGTTGAGGTTATTTTCAAACCCATCCCTGGAAGCTACCAGTCTAATTTTATTATATGATTTTATGCCATTCAATTCTTAAGAGTTTTTTTGAAATAATTGTCCTTGTGACCTTGTAAGTAGGTCGATGTCACCCACAGATTTTGTAGATCTCTATGCTAAGAAGCCACCAGCCAAATATTATGATTCTATACCCTTTAGTTCTTCAGAAGAAGTTGTTCACACACACAATTTGTGGGTTTCTACCCCAAGAAGCTACCAGCCAATTTGAAGAGTCCATACCTTTCAGTTCTTAGAAGTCGTTTGATGTGTTAAACTTATTGGATCCACAGGACCTTGAAAGTAAGGTATTTTTGTTCGTAATCTTTGTCGGCCGACGTGTGACCGGGTGGGGCGTCCTGCTGGGTGTCTTCGGCAGTATGTTTCAGCGAGGTAGCACTATAAAGTCGGCATCAGTTCCGCGCTATCACAAGGAAACAAACACGAACATATTGTAGCCTCCCAAAATACACACACATACACAATACGCATGCATCTTGCACACAGGGGAGGCCGTCCTTAATTGACCTTAGCTGTTCATAGGACGTTAAACAAAATCAAACAAACAAACAAACAAACGACCAAAGAATGATTCTTTGCCTTTCCAATATTCAAAACAAGTCGTTTGATGTGTTTGACATATTTGACCCCTGACCTTAGAAGTTGTTTCAAATATTCCACCCCAGTGACCTTGAAAGTAGGTCAGGTCTATGAAGATTCTATACCTGGCAGTTCTTCAGAAGAAGTTGGTTCACCCGTTGTCAGTAGAATGTGGCCGGGGGAATGTTGTGATGGGCCCCAGCCTTCGGCATGGTATTTCAGTGAGCACTATTAAGGAAGAGACGGACAGGTATCACATGACCAAACACTCAATACACTGTGATGATATATAAATTGGTTGGACAATCCTTTTAAGATGAGGTCAATAACCAAAGTCAAATACATATTGTTTCTAATAATGATTGTTGTTTGAAATAAGATATATATCCTTTCCATGCCTTATGTCTGATTATTGTGAAAGATGAGACTATATTGATCAGGGACTATTTACCGATGAAATGATGAATTTTCTTTGAGGTCAAATGCCCACTTCTTGAATGCAACCCCCTTTAAACCTAAAGAAGGTTATCTGAAAGGATAAAATAATATTACAAAAACATGGCTGCTGCAAAACACGTATTGTAAAATTGTACGTAATCTTAATTATTGTGATGAGCAATTACAGTAATGTATACAGTGTACATTATTGCATACAAGCCTGCCGGGTTTTTTCATTCCGTAATATTCACCAGCAAATTGTACCAAATAGCAAAGTAGTGCGGAGAGAAGCGCACAACAGGGCGAACGATTGCTAAATCGCCCAGTCGTGCGGACGGTGTGTCAACGATGTATGCACGGTGTGCGCAAGGGTATTTTTGGTGCGTTGTGCGGTCACACAACTGTATGTGTAATTATTTAAACATATTGCATATCAAGTACATGTATCTTACACATTCCATATCTGACATATATTATACATGTACATGCATTGGCTTTGCCAAAACTGTTTGTGAAAAATAATATGACGTTCTATGTTATACACGAATACATACTGCATCGTCATGAATAGTTTCACCTTTGTTTGATGTTTTCCTTTTTGCATTTGTTTTTGTCGGCTATTTGCTAGCCTTAATTACCTATATTATGATGATAGGCCGTTAAACATTTAAATAATAATAATATTAATTGATACTTGTCAATGTCTGCATGCACTTAATGCAAATATTTGAACACATTTGAAAGTATTCGTCCCGTGAACAATATTTCCGAGATGCCTCAAAATTGTATTCCTTGGATTCATAGTAAGGTAAGAGGTTGGCCGTTATATCCTCCTTTCTTGGGGCCCCTTTGCAACTTGGCATCTCGGTCATATCATCTGTGTTTACTGCCTCGTTTTATAACTGTCAGATGACGCTATCGGTACTTTTTTTAACAGGCTTTTTCCGTACAAATCCAGTGGTCAAAATGGACATTTGGAACGGGTTATTAATAAAGCAGAAAGCAAAGAAACATAACTGCAGACAACAGGTACATTTGTAATGTCAATGATTGAAATAAAATTTTGACGGTGTGTCCCTTTAATGTAAACGTATACATAAATGGCGTTATTGTGTCGTTTAGTTAACCTATCTGTTTACTGACACTTGTCACATAGATATTGTCTTGTCTGATAAATTGTTTGGTACATGTCCCTGCGGGTGTAGACATAAGCCCACGGCAAAGCGATTATTTTCGTTTCCGTCTGCCTTGACATTCGGTATTGATTATATATCGCTAGGTGTTCACCTTTGACTATATTTTAACGAAATATTCCAATAACACTTGTATACTAAATAGCACACCAATCTCTGTGTATTTCGAATAAAGAGCAATGTTCAGTCGTGACATGATCGTTAAGTGTTTTCATGATTAGTAATGATAAGGGCTGTATTGTTACTTGACGAATACATATGGGCATAATGCGATATTTTAGAGTGGGCCACTTTTAATCAGTTGATCAGTAGTTCATTCTTCAGATTTCATGCATTCTAGAAACTCCAAAATAAAACCCATTCTGTTTTCATTTATTAAAGTTGAAAAATATACTTCCGAGTCTACCTTCATTGGTTGGTTGTACAGGGTTGAACGTCCTTTCAAAAGCTAATGTAATTTAAGCACGTGCCTCCAAATGTGCTTTGCATGCGTGCATTTGTATGTTTGCCGGAGACGAGGTATGTTTTCCTTGGGCAATGGGGACTCAGTTTTGTATAAATCGTGGGTGTTGCCCCCTTCGGAGCAAAGGTGTTGGTCCAAATAGGGGAAATTAGAGGTAAAACCTTTAAAATCCTTCTTCTACCATTGGGATAGATTTCATTCCAATTTTGTCGAGAGCAGCCTTGGGCCAACACATAAAGGAATAGGTTTCCATGGTTACATTATTATCCAGGTGAGCTATACAGGCTCTCTGGGCCTCTTGTTTCATAAAGTGCATGAGGGATCTTTCTCAAACTTCACATAAATGTCCCCATTATCTTTAGGTATGCATACTAAATTTTGAGAATGATCGGAAAACACAAAAGTCCACCAGACAGCCCTCCAACATTTTGACATTTGTTATATTGGCAAATAACTTATGAAAATTACAAGGCTTAAGTTAATGTACAAGATTCCTGATAGGATTTCCAGCAATGGACATTGAAATAGCACTTAAAAGGAAAATGAAGGTAAAAGGTATTTTTTTTGTAGATCTGATAAAAATCCTCATTAGTGGTCGCCGAAATCCTTCTATGAATCCTTTGTCTCAGGATAACATTGTCAACATATAAAATGCCACCTGTAAAATATACCTTTCGTTGCATATTAAGACTTTTTAAAAACATTTTGGAAAGGAGACTATATTTGACACAATATATAATCAATAGCCATTTTAATTGAACTAACAAAGTAGCAGAAATCATCATAGTAAGACAATACACATATCATATTTTAATATCTATTGAGGGACAATCTCATAGATAAGTTCGTTATCGATCATTGCGCTAGTACATCATCCAATGAATTAGATGATTAAAATTTGTTTTGGTAACCGGATTTCCGGTCACATTCAAATGCATATATGAATATGGTATCGGTTGTAATCGGCTTGATTACTACATGGATTTATCGATAACACTATTAATGACATCGTTGATTTTCTGTTCCAGGCACATAATCCATATCGATTTCACAGTAACTTGACAATGATTTCAGTGATGTTTTAAATCATAGAATATCATTCATGCAAGTCTGAATCTGTCATGCATAGTATTTGTCTCCGTCAACTACGGATGGACCAATACTCAAAAATCATGCTCAAGTGTTACTGTTTTAATCTCCGCAAGCTGGGGGGGGGGGGGGGGGGGGGGGGGGGGGAGAGAGAGATCTACCTTTTCCCACAAGTTTCGATCAGTATTATGTTGTGTAAATCAAAAGCGATCACGTGAAGAAAAAAGTTTGGTAATATGTTTGTTTATATTAATGCGCACATTAAACATTAATAACCACCATCAGGTCTATAAGGTTTTGGCTTAATTATGTTTAACGTCCTATTAACAGCTAAGAACACTTAAGGACGTACCTACATGTGTGTGGTGTATGCAGGAGACAGGGCTAGTTGGTGAGCTTGCCTCCTTGCGATAGCGGTTTATAATGCCGACTTTATAGTGCTATCTCATGAACCATGCCGAAGGCATCCAGCACAGCATTCCGCCCGGTCACATATCACATATTCTGACAATGGGTGAACCAGTTGTTGCTATTCCCTTTAAGCATTGAACTGTTTTTGTATGGTATGCATGATCTATTTGAATGACACAGCTTTGCAAGCAAACAATATAATGTGCGCTAGCGCATTATGATTTGTTTGCTTGCAAAGCTGTGTCATTTAAATAGATCATAAACACCATACAAACACAGTTCATTACTTATATTTACGTTTTCTCTGCCTCTTATGGTCTTTTCCACAATTCATTATCAATACAATTGCGTATGATATGTATTTAAGGTAATTTAAGTTTATCAATAGAACTCTGAGCTGAAAGTTAGATTTGAAATTGTTTCGATTTTTCCCCGGAACAAATTTCGCCCATGGACAGGACAAATACATTGAACACTGTAAATCCGACCTTGCCCTCCACGAGGGAGTTAATTTTGGAAGTTAGTTCGAACTTTTCTCTTTGCTCATTTTGTGAAGAATCCAGACGTGAATGTATTTGTTGATTGTTTAGGAACTTGACAACAGTCGGTAGATTCTATAACAGCCTTGTTATTTGACATGTCGTCAGAAACTGAGGAACCGTGGATGCGAGACGTGTGAAATTGATAGCGTTTGAAGTGAGTGATCCTACGACGGAGCACAGGCTCGTTACAAATGTCTGAAATGTTTATGTGTGGTGTGACTCATATCAGTAGGTCTGTAAAATATGTGTCAGTAGGTCTATAGAATATGTGTATTTCAGACATTTGTAACGAACCCCTGTTGATCAGTGCAGTGTAACAGACGATATTTCTGATAAATTGCATGGGCGTTAAAAAAAAATCCATTGTCGGCATTGGTGATTTCAACCGATGTGCATTTTGTACGATATTGCAGACCTTGGTCTTGTTTTCGTTGTAATAAAAGTGTTTTATTTTATTTTTTATTTTGCACATAAATTTACAATGACATTGTCAAATCTCACAATGCCCAGCGATATTTTAGCAGCCGTCATGTTTATTTATATTGGATATTGTAGGTCCGGTCAGTGTTGTATTAATAGGCTAAGAATTGTTTCTCGTTATGCATGGTTATTAAAGTCCCATCAACGACACAGCTTTCAAAGAGGCTATATGGTGACAATGCCATGCAAATGTAAATATTTAATGTTGAACGTTAAGCAGGAAATAACAACTACCAATATAAGGACTTTGGTGACAGAACCCATTGCCTCTTTCACCCGGGCGAACGCTCAGTATAAAGGCCAAATGAGGGGTTTGTCAAGTTAGGTGCTAGGAAATAAAAGGTAGTTAGAAGTAGAATTAAATATAAAGATCCCAAATATGGCATTCAAGTGACCTAGACGGTCAAGAATAGGAATGGCTCCAGATAACAGAACAGGTAAATGACATTGTGATGAGTAACCGGATTTTAACCTGGCGCCTAGTGCCAGACATATGATGTTTGTTTGTTTGTTTGATTTTGTTTAACGTCCTATTAGCAGCTAAGGTCATTTAAGGACGGCCTCCCCTGTGTGCAAGATGCATGCGTGTAGTGTANGAGCGTTAAGCAGGAGTAGAAACTGCCATTTTTAAAGACTTTGGTATGTCTCGGCCAGGGGACAGAACCCAAAGCCTTCCTCACAGGGGCGAACGCTCAACAAATGGCCAAAAGTGAGGCATTGTCAAGGGAGACATTAGGAAAAAGAAAGTTATTTAGAAAGGAGAGAAGAGATAAGGTCCCAAATTTAGTCGCCTCTTACGATCATGCAATAGGGGGCAGCAAGTACAATTCTTACGCCCCACATATGATATCGTATGACTGTTATATAAGCACAACTGGACGTTAAAGTATTTATTTGCATTTGGTTCACACATTTGCGAGTTGCGTACAAGTGTAAGTGCCCAGGGTGGGGAAAACTACGGTGCAGGTAAATGTGGCTACGTTTACCTGTATATGGGACCATGTCCATATGTGTTATGATTTTACATGTATCGATTTAGGTAATTTAATATAGATAGAAAGATCAGCATATATAAGCAGCTAGAATATAAAAAACAAACTTCAAAAACTTTTTGTTTTATTTTGTTTAACGTCATATTAACAGCTAAAGTCATTTAAGGACGGCCTTCCCTGTGTGCAAGATGCATGCGTGTAGTGTATGTGTGTGTATTTTGGGAGGCTGCGATATGTTCGTGTGTGTCTCCTTGTGATAGCGCGAAACTGATGCCGACTTTATAGTGCTACCTCACTGAAACATACTGCCGAAGACACCCAGCAGGACGACCGTCAAAAACAAACATATATGTTTAATCACGAAACCGTTTGTATTGTTCAGCCATTTCTCAATCTACACCAACCACGATCGTCATCGCACAACGTTCGTCAATCGTCAGCACAAACGTGCACAAGCAGTAATCGTCCAGATCTATATCGTTCGTACATTGTGCACACACCGTGCGCGCACCAAACATCGCATAACGTTGTGCGATCCCAAAACTATACCGTTTCGAATATAACAACTGCTTTACTTTAAGTGTTTTGTGACATGCTACACATTGCGATTGGTCCTCGCGTTTTTAAAAATAGGAATGGGTTATGTATGAATGACCCAACGCGACACGGGCATGGTCAGTTCGTCTCGGAGAATTTCTCTATAACTAGAATACCATTCCCAATTTTAGATATTTTTATCATTTGAATAAAATAAAAATTCAAAGTATGCAAGTTTAGGGGCGTATATTGTTTTGTCCTCTGGTACCTTCTTCTCCGTGTTGTGTTGAACCAACAAATGTAATCCACTTTTGTTATTGACTAATTTGTCTGTCCGACAAGATTCCGGAATCGAATCCCGACATCTGATAACTCTAATCTTCTTAAGATAACCAAAAAGTGTTTTCCGGCGTAGATAGTTATAAAAGCATACTGGAATTGACTTTTTGTTGGTGTTCATCATATAAACATGTCTACACATGTAAGGCTAATAAGAAACTGGAATTTGATTAGAAGATATCCTTAATCTTTTTTAGGGTTATCATTGGATCGTATTATATGTGATAGCTCAAGAAATTGAACGATCATAGGAATTTAAACTCGGGCCCAAGCATTTGCATGCGTTCTTGGATAAAACTTAATTCTATGTTCTTTTTATTGTTTGACGGCTTTTCCCTCCTGCAGAGTATGGGGTTTCCTACTATGCCTTTGGCAAATGTGGTGCGCCTGCAGAATTTGTTTTTTTTCTGCTGTGGGTTTTGAAGAAAGCAACATCGATCCGTTGTTCCCATTGCACCATTAATGATATTTGTTATTTTCTCTCTTCTTTCTGACAACCCCTTTTCTAGCGTTTTGGCAATACCTCACTTATTTGCCTTTGTCTATGTCAATGTTAATAGGATCTGTTCCAAGGCCAAGACATCCCAAAGTCATAAAAATGGTAGTTGTAATTCCCTGCTCAACATTCAGCATCTCGACCAATAGTAACAACCACAGGACTTGAGAATTTGTTACAGCTATATTTGGACCTAAGTTAAGGAGTTTAAAGTAATATTACACGTTGGGGGAGGGATGTTACATCAGTGTTCGGTAAAAATGCCACCCCAAATGATAATAATATTTGAGTTTGTTTGTTTGTTTGTTTGTTTGATTTTGTTTAACGTCCTATTAACAGCTAAGGTCATTTAAGGACGGCCTCCCCTGTGTGCAAGATGCCTGCGTGTAGTGTATGTGTGTGTATTTTGGGAGGCTGCGATATGTTCGTGTTTGTCTCCTTGTGATCGCGCGGAACTGATGCCGACTTTATAGTGCTACCTCACTGAGACATACTGCCGATGACACCCAGCAGGACGCCCCACCCGGTCACATTATACTGACAACGGGCGAACCAGTCGATTTGAGTAGGGAGGAAAGCTCGGTGTACAGTACAATAATTAACCTCGACTAAATTTCTTGCTTCGAAAACCACATGATCATGTTTTTTCCAAAAACACGCGCCATTTTCGATTACCAAAGTTTTTCGCAATCCCTGTGGTAACAGGTTTACCTGTTGTCCGTATATTGTGACCGGGTGAGTACTGAATCAAAGATCACAGTGGCAAAAAAACAATAAATAAGTAAATGCGAAAACACCAAATAACTCTCAATTGAACCTGTAATCGATGACTGGTACAACAGAAGGTGCCGAAACGAGTTTGTCCTTGCCCATTTCGAATGAGTAACCCATTGCAACGTAATTTTAAACGTAAATAACAGTCTCATTGCACCCTGTTGGGGACAATGGGTTTTGCCTCCAGGGTAGGACATACCAAAGTCCTTAACAGTGATAATTATTCCCTGCTTTAATCTATCACATTGTCAGGATAATGTGTCCGGGCGGAATGCTCTGCAGGGTGCCTACGGCATGGTATTTCAGTGAGATAGCAATATAAAGTCGGGCGTCAGATCCGCGCTATCACAAGAAAGCAAATACACAAACATACCTTGTATTCGGTACAAATGCACACATGCACGCTTACACAACACATATGCATGCACGTCCGTAAATGACATTAGCTGTTAATATGACCTTAACCATTACCAGTTAGGGAGTTAGCACTCTAAAGTCGGCATTATATCTGTGCTTTCAAAAGGAGGCACAAACACAATCATCCCGTGCCCCGCCACACACGTACACACATTCATTGCACACATAGATACACTTTCTTAACGGACTATAGATGTTAATGGGAAGTTGTACTATAAAAGACGTGGCCGCTAGCTTTGACACTACGTGTTAAAACATTTCAATGTGTGATCAGTAAGTCGTGATATGATTAAGGTTAATTACGGCGTACGCTCTACATATCTGAAAATCGATTGGATTCGGGAATATGACACTTCCCCGGGGATTTGCAGTGTGATATCAGACTAGTAAACGTCATCGAGAGAGTAAACAAGTGTCGACTGTCACGCTGAAAGGTACACGTTGGTAACTAGTGTAGTGTTTGCCCCAAGCTACACTGTTTATGAACTACGCCTTATATTGATCGCATCAGAGACAGATATGTATTAGAAAGATGCAGCGGACAATACTCTAACAATGATAATTTATAGCCCCTTTTGTTGTTAAATGATACGAAAGGAAGGTACATAGCAAGCGTTTTGTGTTGGTTGATAGTCTCTATTAGATGAAGACCAGACAGCGAGCGTACTACATGTAGATGGTGCTGCAAGAGAAGGACTGGACATATCACGTTATTAGGGTCCTCAATACCGCATTATTTAACGGCTTTCTGATATACTATCGAGCATATAGTCCACGAACGTTATCAAGTTTTGAGTGAGGTATTCAACCTTAAATCATTGTTCAAAATGTGCGATGTATTACAGGTGTTACCATCAACAAATGATTCTAACTACAGTCGTATTTCCTTTCTGCAGAAGTCGGATAAGTGCGTCATGCAGGAGGAAATTCTAGTAATCTTCCTCCCGCTCGTCATTATATTCGGCACCTTGAGCAATTGTATCTGCATGTTTGTATTCAAAAGAAGGACATTTCGAAATATATCAGTGACGTTTTACCTGTATATCTACTCTATAGTGAACCTTTTGAATTTGTACTTTTCGTACGGAATGTCATGGATATGTTTGGTAACAGATATTTCACATTTTGAGAACTATACAGACTGGGGATGTCGTATTTGGCAGTTTCTATATAGAATTGTTGCCTACTCTGGAGTCTGGCTTCTGTTATCGGCATTGATTGACCGCTATATTGCACTATGCCATCCATTCTATTCAGGACGAATGTGTCGTGTTTTTATTGCCAAAGTAGCAGTGGTCATTGTATTTACTGGAATTTGTTTCATCAGCGTGCACGCTATGTGGTCCTATGAACTACGGCAAAACATATGCGTCCCAATTCAAACAGATTTATATTCAATAATATGGAGATGGATGTCGGCGGGCTGTTACGTTTTTATACCATTACTGACATTGCTATCGTTTAAACTTGCTATGCTGCTAGAATACTCAAAATGTCGCACTGGGAGTTTACCGAAACAATGTGGTGTTCCATCCAATCTGATATCTACTGTTACTGTTCTCTCTGGTGTGTACCTATTGATGGCCCTCCCAGCAACCATTGTGAACATAATCGATTATCAGGACGTTATCCTGATGTTCAATTTCGAAAAGTTCAGATTCATTTCAAACCTACTTTCGTGTTTAAATCCAGCAGTGATGTTCCTCATCTGTTTTGTAATGTCTAAGTCTTTCCGCGTGGAATTAGTAACAGGATTTCAAAGTGTATGTTGTCAAAAGGAAAACAGACTCATCATTACAGAACTTTCTGATGGACATCAAGGTTTTGAACATATTCCTGATCAAAGTAGTGACGAGACTATACTTTAATGATAATAATCCATGGATTTTTGTTTAAATCCCCTTCAAAACAAATGTTTAAGGATAACATCGCATGGTGCTATTTGTAATATGGTATCATTTGAGGTAGGTTTTGTATAGGTATACCTTGGTTTATTAAATAATTCTATAACTGGAAGATATGATGGATATCAAAACTGGCTTCAATAACAGCATGTGCCATAAACATGATATACCTGTCAATATAAGAGCACGTATTTGTATTTCCTTACTATAGGATGAGCTCGGGTACACTAAATATGTTTGGATACTCGGCATAAAAAGTAGACAATTTTCATCCAATCGACGTTTCTGTGAAAACAAAACGTCTACTTCGGATATATTTACATATCATACATTTGATTTAAGTGTATCCTGTGACAAGTAACTTAATAAAAATGTTTTTACGAATACATTCTGTCTGTGTTTGGTATCTATAGGTGTACACTAACTATTTATACTCAACATCAAGATAAAGATCTAGTGATTATGACGAGTCGATACAAAATTGCAATACGTCACTTATCATTACAGAATACAAACACAGCCACAGCCTGATTTCTCCTGCTTTCCTTCTATTGTTCATAATATACATTTCTTAGTTTCGTGTTTACTAACCTCGCACAAGCTAATTTCCCTGCATATCGAGGATCTAGGACGGAATATGGTATTTTAGTGAGGTAGCACTATAAAATAGGCATCAGATCCGCACTTTCGCAAGGAGGTAACTAACAACATACCCTGCTTCCAGCACACATGTAGACACACATTACACACTTGAAGGCACGTCCTGAAATGACCTTGCTGTTGAGCGTGATAAAACCACGAAATTAACTTTTCTTTAAGCTCGCTTACACAACACACATGGAGGTACGTCCTTAAATGACATTAGCTACTAATAGGACATTTAACAAAATAAAAGCAAACCCTGCAGGGTCTTACATCTTACGACATTCAGTAGAATACAGCGGATCAGTTCTTCCCCTGCACAGGGAACTATGCTACCATGGTTTTGTTTTTTTTGTTTTTTGTTTTTTGTTTAATATAACGTCCTTTTATTAGCTACATGTTATGTCATTTGAGAACGTGTTCTTGTTTGTTTATTGCCATTCAGTTAGGAAGCACTACGAAGTCGTTATCTTTTTCGGGCTATCACGAGAAGATAAATACGACAACCAATTGTTCCAATAATACTAAAACTTCACACAAATTTCTTTGGAATCAACTTTGTTGTTTCAAGAACAATGGGTCACTTTTCGATAAATCTGAGGCAAATACTACCATCTTGGACATCTAGACACACGGCCCAATACTTTAGGGTATTTTAATTTAAGTCTAACTCATAGACTATTGTAGTTATTGAAAACCGCGTGGACATTTTAAAAGCGGACAAATAAGAAAAAGAATCGGGGTAACACTTAATAAAACTTCGTTTTGGGGAATCAAAATTAATCACTCTTCTGATATTTAATGCTTTAAAAACAGTTGACGTTATTTAAACTTTCCGGTAAAAACGCTATTGACATTTTTTAAGCAAATAAAATCCTGTTGACATTGTACGTTAAAACGTGCAAAAAAGTGTTTTTAAGTAGATTTAAACTTTGAAAACTTAAACATCTTATTCTTCGATTTTTTACACTTTTTGGATATGTTTGGCTTAAATATCAAATAGTGGATTCACAAGTGTAATCAAAGAAAGACAACTCTGTGTAGTCAGCGAGACTAGTTTTGTTAAAACATTGACTCCATCTGTAGAAGGATCCCTGTACGCGGATGACTTTTTTATATACTACCGGTCAAAACATATTAATACTATCGAAAGACAATTACAGCAATCTTTGAATGAACTTCATATCTGGGCTGATAAACGGTATTTCATGTCCAAATCTAAAACGGTGTGCATGCATTTTTGTCAATTACGTAAGCCCATGACGATCCAAATCTCACCCTTGACGGCCAACCAATTATTGTAGTAGAACTAAATTCCTAGGCGTTACTATGCTATTTATCTCGACCTTGAGCATATTAAATCAAATAATGTACCGCCTTTGCATCAAAAAATATGATAAAATATCTCAATTCGAAAAATTACATTTAGCTGGGTTCCCGGACATGTGGGGAAGAATTCGTGGCAAAGCATATTCTGTTGCTTGTTTTTGATTTATTGGATATTGCGTCCTATTAAGGATACCTCGTCCCTCCGCCTAGAAATGTAGTGAGGCATTGGATTTTTTTTCTACGGCATCGCTTTTGCATAACCAAATCATTTCTGAACAATAACCCATACCTTGCGGTAGTTTTTTCAGATATTTTGGGATATAATGAAATTTAATTTTTTTTCTTTTCTTTTTTCAATGGAACAAAATGAACAAAAAACATATTTTTTGATTCAACAATGTTTTATTAGAAATATAACACATAAAAAATAATAACAATGTCAATATTGATGAACAAAACACAAAAAAAATGAGTAATTTTCTAACAATATAACTAAAACAAACAAAAATGCCCGTTACATGAATCAATAAAATAAATATATTTGCATATTGTGAATGAATAACATTATAACAAACAATGTACTTTACTGTGTTATAGCAAAAATGTCACAATGAACAACAATTACAAAGTTTCACATACTTTACACAACAATAGTAAATTTCTACATAATGTACAAATAACATACTATGTTGTGATATAAAAAATTACACTATATACAACAATAATTTTACATTTTGAACAAAATAATAATAAACTTTCACATTATGTACAGATAACAACATACCATATTGTGATATAAAAAATATCACACTTTATAGCAATAATAAACTTTGTCAGTATATACAGATAACAACATATATTGTGGTTAAACAAATATCACACTTTACAACAATAATAAAGTTTTACATTATGTACAAATAACAACATACGATGTTGTGGTATAAAAAATATCAAATTTAAAACGGCCGATTTTACGTCGGGCTTGCATGTCAGCTTTCACTGCCACGACGTTGTTTACATCGTTAACGTTACGACAGCTGTTTTTGCCCACACTTTTGCTATTGTAGATTTTCAACGCAAGGGACACAAGTCTGTAGCCGAAACGTTATTCAAACGAAATATATTGAAGGGAAGATAACAACATTGTCGAAATGGTAATCAGGGGCAGGTGACTCTAACACTGAAAAACGACAGTGGAATTCTTTAGTGTTTTGCTCTGGCTGGGACGGGGATCCTTAACAGCTAAGGTCATTTAATGACGTACCTCAATGTTGAAATAGTACCATGGAGGCGGTTTCTTGCTTTCTTTGACTCAACTGCGATAGCTGGGAATCACTTCAAAATCAATGCAATCTGATAAAAAAAGTGTTTTTCCTGTTAATGATCCGTAACATGCTCTGCATTGTGGCGGGTCTTAACGTATCTATATAAAAAAAGAACGCGTTATGTACAAATTGCTCATTCAGAGGCGGGCGGAGGTATCCTTCTTTCTCTATGTCTTGGCACACATGCAGGTCTTACGTATGTAAGTCCCATTCCATGTTGATGAAGAAACTCAGGTAGGAATCCCTGCACAGCTGGATATTTGCTTCTGTGTGAGATCTTAATAACTTTCCTCATTGTCTAGTTGTGCAGGTTACATTTTAGGACAAGCTGTTTCACAGCCAGCCGTCTTGGTGGTCCTTTTTCTCAATCATTAGCCTACAGGGGTGATGATTAGATGACTTTATTTGTCGGTTTGTTTTGGGTTTAACGTCCTCGCAACAGACAAGGTCATATGAGGACGGGTGCCTGGGGAAACACCGCCCGAAACAGAAAGTAGATAGAAGCAAAAGAAAACAGGAAAGAAAGAATACGAAAAAGATCCTCAAGTGTTGCAATATGGTGGCAGATCGGACCAGATTTGGTTGTTTTTCCAGCTAAACATTAAGCTTTTAGGGCAAGTGCAACTTTTCGTTTACGCGTTGTCAGTGTAATGTGACCGGGTAACGTTCTTTACTTGGTGCCTTCGACATGCTTTGTTTTACTCCGAGGAAGCATCTTATCCACGTTATCACAATGCGACATATCCACGTTATCACAAACACGAACATAGCGCAGCCTCCAAAAATACACACATATACACTACACGCATGCATCTTGCACACAGGGGAGGCCGTCTTTGAATGACCTTAGCTGTTAATAGGACGTTAAACAAAATAAAACCAAACCAAAACTAAATATCACAATCAGGGTAATACGTGAACATACCCTTCTCTCAAACACATGCGAAACATTGCACACAAGGATCGCTTCCTTAAATTATCTTTGCTATTTGCTGAAGTTTTACTGTCCCTTAGCGCAAGGTAATTTTGGGCCGGAAGCGTCAGAAAGAAAACTCAAAAAAGATTATATACTTTGAAGAGCTAATGGTTCCTGAAAGAATAAAAGTAATGTTTTTAAAATAATAATAATAGTTTAAAAAATCTGGAAACGAAACTATTCAGGTCAAAAAATGTGTATGCTATGAATTGTGGTGAAAGCGAATATTGTTTAATTTGAGACGGGGGAAATGTGCAAATATTGCAACAAACAGCTTTACAAGTCACACAAGTTCTATAAGCGCGGGGGGTGTCTTTGTGTGGGAGGAATCCGGAGAACCCTGAGAAAACCCACGTGGTCGGGCAGGTGACACAATACCTTTTCACGTCCGATCGGGGAATCGAACCCCGGCCGCTTTGGTGAAAGACAGTGTGCTATCGACAGCACCACCCGACTACCCACAGCATTTGTTCATCGTCCGTACGAATTGCGCAAGCAATAATCGTCCAAATTTCTATCGTTTCCCATCGTGTAACGTTGTGCGATCTCACAACTGTACTTTGTTAACCTATGTTAATGTGAAATATGGTAACATAATTATATCATGACAGATACAAATTCAAACTGAAGGTCGCCTCTTTCTTTTTTAAATGTTTATGATAGTTTGGGAGACGACTCTTTGGTCTAAATGATTGGTAAATGTGTAGGTAGTTTCTACTCCTGCTTAACGCTCAGCAATTTAGGAGTGGGACGACTGGTTCGCCCGTTGTCAGTTTAATGTGACCGGGTGGGGTGTCTTCGGCAGTATGTTTCAGTGAGGTATCATGCATCAGTTCCGCAAACAAACACGAACATATCGCAACCTCCCAAAACACACACGCATGCATCTGGCACACAGGGGAGGCCGTCGTTAAATGATCATAGCTGTTGATAGGACGTTAAACAAAACATAACCAAACCAAGTACGGTACGGAAGTAGGGGGTGGGCGTGTATACCGTATCATGGCTGTCCTGTGACCCATGCCTATTATATTGTGTTTGGTTCTAAGTTTTGGATATCAGTCTAATCATCTTAATACATTAATCTTATCTAACCTAACCCTATCATCTGTGCCGGTGTTATCGCGCCTATTCTTACGACAATACGCAAAGGGGTCTTTTACGTGCAGGTTGGATCTTTCCCAACGGAACACCGTTTATAGTCCCTTCCGCCGGACTGAATGTTAGTGGTTGGTGGTAAGTGTCATGCAAGTGCTAATTTACCTTGTTGTTGTTGTCCTTTTTGAAACCGAATCCAGTTCTTGCACTTTATCAAAAACTTTCCTTCATTACAAATGTTCTCGTTCTTATAAAAAATAGTCCTTTGCTCTCGTCTGTAACTGGTCTATATTCCGACATTTTGTAAATATTTCTGTGAGTATAAGTATTATCGATATTATTTAGATGGGGGGGGGGGGGGGNNNNTGTACATTTAATTATATTTGTGCATGCAGGGAGGTATTGGATCGGGGTTTGAGGAGGGAAATATATTTGTAGAGGCGGGGAATGGTTAGGAGGTTATAATGGGAGTACGTGTGCCAGGTTGGTTTGAGATTGGGTGAGTGTTATCTGTAGGCCGAGGAGGGATGGGTAGAGGTTGGTTATGGAGGGTGGTCCTAGATTAATTATATTTGCCTTACTATAATATGATTGTTGTGGGCTGGGATACGGTCTTATCTGTAGCCAAATTGTGTGCTAAATCTTTACTTAAATATGATTCAATACGATTTACCAGGCCGTGTAGGATGACTTGTAAGCTATTATTAACGCGGGATCATATACTATCTAAAAGTAGGGGGGTTTCTATGAGCGGGGTTTGTCTGGATATCGATCCTATCCTCCACTTTATAATATTTGTTGTAACAAGTTCGTTATAGGGGAGATAGTTGTTGTACATATTAGGCACTCACGTATACAAACATATGCATATATACCCATGTTTTGTATAAATATAATCAATATTGTATTTGTTTATACTGAGGGTTTTTTTAAGAATTGGTCGTTGTTTGATTTCATCAGCATGCAAGAATTCCAAAAATCGTACTTACATTCGGAAAATGAACCACATGAAAAGGGTAACCCTTAAAATTGGTAACAAGGTATTCACTAAAAAAAAAAAAAATTGAACAACACTCACCATAAATAAACAGAAATTGTTTTAGTATCGAGTGTGACGCCCATGGTCATCAATTACAGCTGCACAACCACTGCGCAAGCCCCGAATGATATCGCGTATTCAGTTTTGTGGGATAGCGTTCTACTCAGCTACTAAAGCTCTTCCCAGCTCCTGGAGCGTTCTTGGCTAAACATTTCTGGCAGAGAGAGCTGTCTGCAGCATGTCCCATACATGATTGATGGGATTTAGATCCGGCGAGCGAGCTGGCCAATCCGTTCGTTGAATAGTCTCATGCTGTAGGTACTGCTCAGTCACTCTTGCTCTATGTAGCCTAGCAGTATCGTCCATAACGATGAAGTCAGGGCCGATATCGCCAGTGTAGGGTCTGACATTGGCATCAAGGATTTTATCGCAGTAAATCCGGGCCGCAACGGTACCATTATAGAAGACATAGAGGTCAGTTTTCACACGAAGGCTTATGCCGCCCCACACCATCACTGAACCTCCGCTATATTGATCATGTTACAAAACGTTACCTGCCTGGAACCTCTCCCGAGGTTGTCTCCATACTTTAACGCGCCTGTCGGTGAAGTCGAGACAGAATCAGGACTCGCCAGTAAAAAGAACCGGTTCCCATTCCTGAAGAGTTCAGGAGCTGTGTGCTTGGGCCCCTAACATCGCGGGCAGTTAAGGGAACTTGTAATGCTGGTCTACGCGACCTTAAACAAACATCATGAAGACGATTCTTAACTGTCTGAATGGCTACTTGGGTACCAGAAGAATTTGGGAGGTCATTTCGTAACGCTTTGGCAGTATGAAACCTGTGACGCCGTGCCTGTAAGCGCAAAAACCGGTCTTGGCGCTGCGTTGTAGCCCTAGAACGACCTCCAACATGACGTCTGGAAGGTTTTCCGTTAGTTTGGAAACGATTCAACATTCTTGCCACCACACTTTGAAACACCCGAAAGTCTGCTGCAACTTGACGTTTAGACATGCTAGCTTACAGCATTCCGATGCCCCTATTCATTTCACTGTCATTTAGCCGTTGTCTGTTTCGTCTTCGTGCCATACTAAAACAAAAACACGCAAAAAATATTCATCAGATGGATTTCCCTAACAATTTGAGCAACGCCTTACTTAGCCTAGCTAAGCTTTGGAAAGGGGTGTACACGTGGAAAAGCGTAAATGCGCTTTTATGGTTGACTGAACACACCCAAACAGGACTATTTGGAAGGCTAACATATTCGCCCAAAACAGTACGGAAGGAAAATATAATATCCTTTCTTACATTTTGATTTTGTAGGTATATATCCGTGTCTGTCTTGGTATTTTGTGTTAATTGTCATGATAACAATTATTTTTTTGTAACAGGAACCTTTATATAGGTAAACATTTATTATGTTGTCTTTAAAAACTATCAGTATTGTTTAATTTGTGACTTACAAAGAGAAAAATACAGCAATCACGCTCAAGGTTGAACATGTTATATCATTGTTTTTATTAAAGGATGTACTTTTCTGAGGTTTTTAGGTCCCTGCAGGTAGGGCGTAAGAATTGTACCTTCTGCTCCCATTGTTTGAACGTAAGAGGCGACTAAATTAGGGATCTTATCTTTTCTCTTCTTCCTAAATAACTATCTTCTTCCAACCGTTTCCCTTGACAATGCCTGACTTTTGGCCTTCAGTTAAGCGTTCGCCCCTGTGAGGAAGGCTTTGGGTTCTGTCCCCTGGCCGAGACATACTAGAGTCTGTAAAAGATGGTAGATTTTACTCCTGCTTATCGCTCAGCAATTAAGGAGTGAGACTGGCTTGCCCGTTGTCAGTATAATGTGACCAGGTGGATGTCTTCGGTAGTTTGTTTCAGTGAGGTAGCACTATAAACACTACACGCATGCATTTTGTACACATGGGAGGCCGTCCCTAAATGACCATAGCTGTTGATAGGACGTTAAACAACATTAAACCAAACCAAAGTCTGAGGTTTTAGTCACGTTCAAATCTCGTTTTGATCTAGTATAGCGATTGTGGTTTTTTTTAAATATCACAAATAATGATCAATTTAAAGAGTAAGCATGCATCTGAAAATGAAAAATGAATCAAAACACTAGATACCCATTGTTTGTAGAACTTTTTTGCAGGTTTTACAAAAGAAATACCAATTCGGCGTTCATTTTGAATATCTCGAAAATGTGTATTTCTTGCACTGTACGCAATGCTAAAATTCCACCATTTTTGACGTTATATCTATCACTACAAGCGTCATTGTATCACCATGTTTTGCCTTGGCAAGATTATTTTTGCTGTACAAGTTTTAAATGTTCAGTATTAAGATCGGATGATTCAATACAATGGAAAATTGTACAATATTGATATTTTACCACTGAATTATGTCAACTGAAGCGCTTTGGTGTTTTATACCGCAAAGTGTAATAAATTAATAATAGAAGCCAACAAGAGATCCCAGAGGGATCCTGGCGCCCACCATTGTACCATCTTCATTATAGTAGTTTCCACAAAGGGGTCCCGTGATCCCTTTTCCCGGACAAAGGTTTGAAAGTTGATTTTAGTCAATTAATTTGGGCTAACTCCGTCAGAAGCTAACATTCGAAATGGCCGCCATCCAAATACATATCTTTGATTCTATATGTCCGTTTTTAATGATTTAGGGGTCTTAATATATGTGTTTATGGTCAGGGATTTCATCTGTCAGCAATATAACTTCCAAAGTGTAAGCGTTCGGTCGGAAAATGGTTTATCATTTGTTCGCAGCAAAAACCAAGGTAATTGCAAGCTGACTGCAAAGGGAAGGATCATGAAGACAACCTTAATGCTTAAGCTGTAAAGATTTTATTTTATTACCATTGCAAATTGAATAAAACAACCATTGTCTGGAATGTCTAGTTAATCATTCTGTTTTGTTTCGGATGAGGCGTCCTCGAACCGGCCAGGGTCAAATGAGGACGAGTGCCAAGGGAGCCATTGCCTGATACAACAAGCAGATAGAACAGAAAGAAGACAGAAAAGATATGAATCATAAAATATCCCGAGTGGGTAATGGGGAAAGCAGATCAATTTTGATATCCGCCATGTTCGTTTCGTAGAAGACACGAAAGAAATTCCCCGATTCTGCAAGTGGTTGCCTTTACGATACACATGCAGTGTCATTTGTCGCCGCTTTCGATCATGCAGTGTGATACGCCTGAATGGCTCAGTTTTGTTTTGTTTGAGGAATACGAGGTATTCGAGGAATTACGGTTCAACTAAACCAGGGATACTTAACAAAGAATATGTACGAACTCGGTTGCGACCTAACGAACTGTTCGACGAATGAGGGGTATGCAATAAACCGGGTTCGAGGAACTGGGGTTTTTCGGTATTTTACGACACTTGGCAAGTTTATTTGTGTCTCGCCCAAGATTGCGACAACAGACAAGCTTCACTACTGATCCAGTAGTTCAGATATCTAAAGATAATTTAGCTTGGTCAATTCACTAAACACAAACAAAACAATGGGCCTGAATCGCTCACCTGGTATTTATCTACTCAGAGTTGTTAATTAACGGTAATTATATTTAATTTGAGTACCTTACCGTGAACATGATGAGGATATCGATTTGGTATTTAAAGCACAACAATACATTGGGAAATCATTTTCTCTCACAATGTTTGAACCCAACTTAGGCAGAGATGAGCAACCCAGTGATGAAGGGCCCAGTATTACTTGGAGGGCAGCTGGATCAGCTTCTCAAAGTTAGGTATGAAAATAAAAGTCACAGTAAAGACAATGAGCAAGAAATATCAGGCCGTCCTTGCAGTAATATTATTATTTTTTATTATATTATTCGGCACATCAACACATACAAGGTAATTAGGGCCAATACAAGTTGACAACACATGAGTAAAGGAAAACATCAAACGAACGAAAAGGTAAAATCATTGTAAAGTGGCTATGATTAAGTTATATCTGTATGAACAGACCGACAGTTTTCTTAATTTGATAGTTTAGAATTATAGAGATACTGACTTTCGAAAAGTGATTTGAGATCTGTTGTATTATAACAAAAAAAATTGTGGGCTGAGGGTCAATGCAATCTCTAGTTTTCACTGTAAATGGTTCGTGACATGCTATGCATTGAGGCTGGCCTTCGTTTTTCAATAAATACGAATGGGTTATGTAGGAATGACCAATTCGGAGACGTTCAAGGACAACCTCGTCGCGTACCATTTACCGATTTTCGGTTTGACACAGTGTAATGTATTGTTTACGGATTTTAACATTACAACATTTGCTTTTAATGGTTTAAAATATGTAAAAGGAAGTTTAAAATCAACAGGTGGTAGCAATAAAGCCGCTTTTGCGGCAGAGAAGGGCAACAAGACCAAGACACAGATTGCAGAAGACCTACTACGTGGTTGAAATCCAGTAAAAGGTTTGGAGGATGTTCCTGGACAGTGTTTTGGTTTAGTATTGTTAAACGTCATATAAACAGTTATGGTTATTTACGGACGACCTCCCCTGTGTGCAAGATGCTTACGTGTAGTGTATGCATGTGTGTTTTGGGAGGCTACGATATGTGTTTGTCTCCTTGTGATAGCGCGGAACTGATGCCGACTTTATTGTGCTAACTTACTGACACATACTGCCAAATACACCCAGCAGGAAACCCCCGCCCGGTCACATTATACTGACAACGTCGCCCCACTCCTAAATTGCTGAGCGTTAAGCACGAGTAGAAACTACCATTTTTACCGATTCTTGAATGTCTCGGCCTGGGGACAGAATCAAGCCATTCTCACAGGGGCGAACGCTCAACTAAAGGCCAAAACTGAAGCATTGTCAGGGAACGCATTAGGAAGAAGAAAGTTGTTTAGAAAGAAGAGAAAAGAAAAGATAACAAATTTACTCGCCTTTAGCGATTACGCATTGCGGGCCGCAGGTACAATTATTATGATCTACCTGCAGGGACGACAGTGACCTCAGCCTTAGCAGGAAACAACAGCGGACGTCACACAATCTATTAAGAGTGCCACATACCAGAACATCCCTGTCCCCAAGCCTATGATACAGACCAAGGCTGAATATTTCGCTGCCAATGTAGGCAACGACTTCAAAGCTGACAACGGCTGGCGGAGACCGGTTTGTTTTACCGTATGATGCCAGACAAAACGCTGTCCGAGTGTCAAGGTGGAACGAAAAGCAAAGAACGTCTGACTGTGATGGTATGCGTCAATATGGATGGTACAGAGAAGCTGCCTTTTTTGGTCATGGGTAAAACATCAACACCCTCCCAACTGAGTACACTTCCAACGAAAATGCTTTGATGACGTCAGAGATATTCCTCCTGGATACAGAACCTCGACAATACGTTCCAAAGCCAGAACCGACGCATCGCCATGGTGATTGATAACTGCCCAGCTCATCCCAACATCAAAACGTTGACGGCCAGTTTTGACTGCCATTGACATGTTGTTCTTACACCAAACACGTCATCCAAGACACAACCGATTGACCAGGGAATCATCCAGAACTTGAAGGTGCATTACCGGAAGCGGGTCATCAAGAAAAAGGTCCATGCCGTGGATAACAGCAAGTCCGTAACCATAATCGTTCTGATGCCCTTTGCCTCATCTCGACAGCCTTGAACCGCGTCACAGAGACAACGATTGCCATTTGCCACATACAAATTGTTCCCCTGTATCAGCCGTCACGATCACTGGGGTCGGAGTCAGAATCTTTGTTGTGTGTCCCAAAATCTCGTACTGTGACCTACGGAAGCAGATGCTGTGGGAGGGTTTCGGCTACGTTGTAGAATAGCTTACCTGCTATTAGAAAGTCAAATACACTGGCCAAGTTCAAGAGGGACATCAAAATTCACCTCTTCACGTTTGCATTTTTGAAATCTTTGCAAAGACGTCATGTAAATACCACCCTTTTATTTGTTCAATAATGTGCACGGTACTTGCTTAAATGTATAAAAGTGATTGTGGGCCTTTGTTTTGTGTTTTCACAATTATAACCATTACTATTTACTATTATCCACATGTTGTAAAGCGCTTAAGAGTTATTTTACAAGTTATAAAGGGCGCTATATAAATGTTGTATATTATTATTATTATTATTACAAGCTAACCGGTAATAAGATTTATATATATACACTGATGTTCTATTTATAGTAAGTGACCTTGACCTTTGATATCAAAGGCTGAAAAGCTATCCAAAAGCTTAAGCAAACATTTTATTACACTGGATAAAGTCAAATACTTTCTAAAGTAACAATGACCTTAACCTTTCACCGCCAAAGCAGGCACTTTCTCTGAGGTAGCACTTGATAAAGCCTGAGTATAATCATCCCAACAGAATTGGAAATATTGTGCCTTAACTAATTTTCTATTCATGATAACAGTGACCGTGACCTTTGACCGCCGGACCTGAAAAGCTATTCATAGCAAGCACTTTCTTCAGAAACGCACCAACATCACTGAAGATATTGTGCAGAAATTAAACAAGAAGCCCAATGGGCCTGTGTCGCTCATTTGCTTCTAATGCGACTTTGAAGCTGATCTAGGTCATTTATGTGGATGCTAAACTCATTACCACTTTATTCAAACATATCACATTTGACCCATGTGACCTCTGAACAAACTTGGTAGTCCTTTATCCAAGCATGCTGCAGGCCCAATATCAGGTATCTAGGCTTCTTGGTTATTGAAAAGTTATTTAACGATGTTAGCACATTTGACCCCTGTGACCTTGAAAGGCGGTCAATGTCATTCATTTGAACACACTTCGTAACCTCTCATCCAGGCATGCTATAGGCTCAATAGCATTGGTCGTCTTAGTTATTGAGAAGTTGTTTTAAGATTTTAGCACATTTGACCTCTGTTACCTTGAAAGGCAGGCAAGATAATTCATTTGAACAAATTTGGTGGTCCTTTTTTCAAGCATGCTACAGGCACAATATCAGGTCTCTGGGCCTCTATTGAAAATAAGTTGTTTAAACATTTTACCTCATTTCACCCTTGTGACCTGGATAAGTCGGGCAAGGTCACTCATTTGAACAATCTTGATAGCCCTTCACCCCAGCACGCTACAGGCCCACTACCAGGTCTCTGGGCCTCTAGGTTATTGAGGAGATGTTTAAAGAGACTAGAAAAGGTCTGTAAGACATAAATGCCCCCGCTGCCATGTGAAATTAGTTTAAGTGTTCTATAAAAAGTTACAACCACTTTGATCTTGATACCTGAAACATGCACACACACAAGTTACTACACTTTAAGTTGGTTTTAATATTCTTATGTTTTTTCTGTATGTTATTACCCTCTCCATAACATATTGGATGAAGTTGCTAATTGTTTAAATTAAATCAGTTGATGATTTTCTATATATAGCAACCGTGACCTTGGCCTTGACATTGGAACCCTGAAACACAGCAGTGTCCGAAGTATACTTATACGTGACCTTTGCATAAAGTTTGACCAAAATCCATGAACGAATGAAGTTGCTAAGTGTTTAAATTGAATCAGTTGTTGATTTTCTTTATATAGCAAGTGACCTTGGCCTTGACCTTGGAACTCTGAAACACTAGGGTATATCCATATCTGACCTATGCATAAATTTTGACCAAAATCCGTGAAAGAATGAAGTTGCTAAGTGTCTAATTTAATTAGTTGATGATTTTCTATGTATAGCAAGTGTGACCTTGACCTTGATCTTGGATCCCTGAAATACAACAATTTATGAAGTTTACTCATACTTGACCTTTGTATAAAGTTTGACCAAAAACTGTCAAAGAATGAAGTTGCTAAGTGTTTACATTGAATCGGGATGAGACGCGAAGGGACGGGACGCCGCACAAGGGTAAAAGCTCACTTGTCCTTGGCAGGTGAGCTAAAAACAGATAGAAGGACAGACAGACAGAAAACCTGATTACTATAGATGTGCAGGGGTCCTAACAACAAATTGTGAAATTGAATTGGAGAATCCCCCTTTGGGACCCCACTCCTCCCCCTAGGGAGCCAGGGTATTATGAGAGAGACCCTCTTTAAACGGCATTCAGTCTTCTTAACCGAGTAATGCTCCAGACCATTGGTTTGAAAACATCATCAAGCCATACAGAAGGACTTCAAAGGATGTACTGTATTAGGTGATTTATG
>NW_018406991.1:317057-318595 GCF_002113885.1 Mizuhopecten yessoensis | reverse complement strand
TATGTACATTGTATGTAAATTAAATTATGGTTTGACAGATTTGGACAGATTCGATGACTCAAGTAGAAAATTGTTTGGATAATGTAATCTTGAAAAGAAAGTGAAGGGACATAACTCTTCATGCAGACTCCAATTCAAGTAATTTGTGCTGATCTGACAGATCTGTCAATTCAAGATCTATCTGTACACCAAATTCAAGAAGAATTACACATTATTATATGTTTCGCATGTCTGAAATTGTCTGACATTGTCAGTATGGTAAGTTTTAAGCAAAAGTTCAAAACTATCTAAAATTTCTGGATATTTTTTTCCAAAAACAACGGGAAGAAAATCTACATTTCAAAGAAAGCGGTAGCTATGGGAGCATCCTATATATGTAATAAACATAGAAATATTGGTACTTTGCAAAACAATAAGCAAATTTTGCAAAACAACTAATTCTCAAAAATCACCTAAACATGACATATTTTATCTCAAAGGAAACTTGGAACTTATCAAAGTAACAAACTATATATCCGATGTATAACAGAAAAGAATGTGAGGAAATCATGTGAGGGACACAACTCACAGGAATATTATCAAAAGGAAGACAATCAATCATAACTGCACAAATGCTTAGAGTACATGTACATAGCAAGTGTTCTTAGTTTAAAACAGAGAGTATGAGTATCACTTGAAACAAATTTTAAATTATGTAAGAAATAATTCTCAGGGACACCATCTAAATGAAAATTAATTGATTGATATAACAGTCGAGATGCATTCAAAATCCTCCCCACATGGAAAGTAAAACAAACATTACAGTAAAATGTTCAAACCTGGCCTGCATGGTGTAAAGTTTCACCTTTTGCGACTTTCAGCTTTCTTGGTGAATTTTGTGCATTTTTAAATTTCTCCCATTCTCATCAGATGTATATGAAGTGCATAACAAATGGAAAAATAAAAATATGAATGATAAAACTGCCAGAATAAGATGTATAGGAAAAAAACCAAAGGGGCACAAGTTCATGGATCCAGCCCTTACTTTCTTCTATTTTTAGGATGCTTCTACACCAAAGTCAAATAACTTTGGCTACTTCAACTTCAGACAGGTCAATGACCCTTGATGAGACTTATTTAGCTGTCAGACCAAAAAATTCTGCAGTACAATTTTATGTTAACTTATGTATTAGCGGATTCGAACACCACTGTAAATATGAATGTTGAACAGAAATATTTTAACATTTACAGAACACATTTTTTTTTTTTACAATCCTTTTAATCACAGATTAAGGGTTTAAATGTTGTTGTTGTTGATGTTTAGTGAATCGAAGAGATACATGAGCATCAATCAGACCAAAACATTCTGCAGTACAATTTTATGTTAACTTATGTATTAGTGGATTTGAACACCACTATAAATATGAATGTTGAACAGAAATATTTTAACATTTACGGAACACATTTTTTTTTTTTACAATCCTTTTAATCACAGATTAAGGGTTTAAATGTTGTTGTTGTTGATGTTTAGTGAATCGAAGAGATACATGAGCATCAAT